>NC_067130.1:12568479-12871509 GCF_021347895.1 Acanthochromis polyacanthus
ATAACTGATTGCAAAAAGTGACCTTGGACAAATTTTTACTTTTGATTCTTTCAGAATGTTTTATACACTTTGTAGAGTCCTTACATACCAAAGTAGTCAGTCTAGACAGCTGCACAGTAGGTATGTCTCTTTAATTGACCCCCTGGAGAGGGTGCAGAGGAAAAGACAAAGTGGAAATCTAACTTTTGAGAAAGTTTCTGAATCTTCATGTTGAAAATCTCTTCTAATACGTGTTTGACAGCAGCATAGGAGAGTGATGCCCTGTGCAGTGGTTACATTTTGTATTGATTCAACCATACAATCAATGAATTTCTAAGACTGAAAAGCAAACTCTTCGCAGGAGTTATATATATTTTCATCCCCTTGCATATATTAAAGCGTTACTGTTTGCAGTTGCAATTGAGCTAACTTTTTGACGCTTTGTCACTGAAGTAAGCAATCTATTTGTTTTCATTTAGTGTGAATATTTTGCCTCTTCATTACAGGTCTTTTATCCCGGCTGGGACGCAGTGGAGAGAAGCCCTATGCTCCGCTGAATCTGTTAGCGGACTTTGCAGGTGGTGGTCTCACCTGTGCTCTGGGAATAGTTCTAGCATTGTTGGAGAGGACAAAGTCAGGGAAAGGACAGGTCATTGATGCCAGCATGGTAAGTATAACTCCAGTAAACAAGCACAGCCTTGGCTTCGAGCCATTTTCATCCATAAGGATGAGTACTTTGATATCTTTTTTTCTCTGGTCTCACCAAGACGCTTTGAAATCTGCAGCCCCACTCTGTCATAGGCCGAGCTTAGGGCACATTCACCCTGACAGCAGCAAACATATTCAAAGGCCTGTGTGTGTATTACCACAGTTCCCACTCATGAGGTCAAATAAAAACCAGATAATCCAGAGAGAAAAATGATGAGTCACAGAAAAGTAGGTTAAACCTCTCAGAGAGATCTATTTCACAGCTTAGGAAAGTTATCACAGCAGAGGAAATTTTCTAAACCGTTAAAATCATAAAATGCTGCTAACCACACACTACTGTGTGTTCTGTACTGCTGTGCATTATGCTGCCAGGTGATGGTGCACTGCACTGTGGCAAACGTTGTGTCAGGATTAGTGGGATAAGTTGGACAGCCCCTAGCACAGTTTCTTAAAAAGCACTTCAAAGTCTCTGAATCCTGCTGTGTTGTAATGCTGCTGGAAGCTTCCAAAGCAGAAGCGCTCTCATGAAGTCGTTAGATAAGGCAAGTTGTCTAACTGTTTCAAACACGATATCTTGTCCTGTACATAACAAAGGCAGATGCGTTTATTTTATTGTGAATGTTTTGTTTTTCTTTTAGGTTATGCAAATATTTTACTCACTGAGCTGCAGTGCAAAGATGAGGGGATACTGCTGTGATTTATTTCCATAAAGCTGAGGCACAATGTTTTCAGGTTATGTTTTAACTTCTGCCTCGAGTTAGAGTTCAGGTCTTCATCTCATTAAATTCCTCTACTTTTTGAATCCAAATGTTGTTTGATGAAGGATCGGGATTCTTCTGTGTAGTTTTCATATAAAATATTTCATAGCAGCCTCTAGTTTGTAACAAAAAAGATTTCAGGCCTTGAAGCCCTCTAGAGCTGCACAAAGAAAAACAGGCTTTGAATGTAGACAAATATCAGAATAGGGTTTGTTGCCAAGTACGTTTGCAAGAATTTATCTTGGCATGGTGGAGCAGCACCGATCAGCCGCTGTGTTAAAACCACTGCCAGGGGAAGCAAATGACATGAATCATCATGTTAAAATGCAATCTTCTCCCAGGAAACCTTGGGTCCTGACATTCATCCAGATGTTACTTTCACACACACTGACCACCTCCAGATTGTTGCAGATCAGGACCTTTAGTGCCTCCCTCTAGGACAGGGGTATTACTATTCAGCTAAAATTCAACGAGGTCCAGTCAGAGAAAATGTATTAAAGCAAAGGCTTGGAACATCATATTGTCTAACTTGAATTAGTGTGATATATGTTGATGTAACCTAGTAGTTTTATTAGCATCTGCATGTAATCAATAACAGCCCATCAAATCAAATAAATTCATCCATCCATCCATTCTCTATACTATATCTCACTACTTTATCCTCACTAGGGTGCTGGAGTCTATCCCAGCTGACTCGGGCGAAATCAGGGGACACCCTGGACAGGTCGCCAGTCTGTCACAGGGCTACATATACAGACGAACACTCACGCTCACATTCACACCTACGGGCAATTCAGAATAATCAATTAACCTCAGCATATTTTTGGTCTGTGGGAGGAAGCCAGAGTGCCCGGAGAAAACCCACACATGCACAGGGAGAACATGCAAACTCCATGCAGAAAGATCCCAGGCCCAGACCGGGATTTGAACCGGGGATCTTCTTGCTGCAAGGCGAAAGTGCTAACCACTACGACACTGTGCAGCCCCAAAATAAATTCAGTACGGTTCAAAAATACTTAGACAACATTTATTAATGTAGAAATTTTGATATGACTACGTCTTAAAATAAAGTGCAGAACTTGAAAAATGAATGACTGAACAACCTGAACCAACTTATATACATCTTTAACAATACCCAAATCTCAAAAAGTTTGAACAATTCAACACTTTTCCATTTTTTTTCCTATCTTATATCACTCCCCTTACATCCCCCGCTGCTTCATGGGAGAACTAAGCTGCAGCTTGTCCTGACAGCATTTTAAATTGTGGCCTGAATGGTGTCAGGGTCGTCCTCAAAACACATTTGGAGCCCATCGATTAGTGTGGAACAATATTTATTTTTGATTATGTTCATAGCTGAGAAAGCTTTTTCTTCTCTGTGTCGCTTACTTATTTTTCTTTTTTGTCCGTCTTCATCTCGTCTGTTCCTCGCCTCTCAACTGTGCTCTGAACGCAGAGTTTTAGCTTTAGCTTTCGCTGAACTCGTACGTAATTGATCTGTGTATTTCCTGGAAAAGCTGCGCTGGAAAATAGTGACCCGAGAATTTAAAATCCCGTTAGAATTTACTGACTACAGGTTCGGGATTTCTGCTCTTGGATGTTGGCAGTGGGTCCTTTTGGGTCCTGTAGGTTGTGTGGTGGGCCTTTCATGGATCAAACTTGCTATGATGCACTTTGTGGATGCTTGATGGGATTGGGATGGGGGCAGTTTGAGGCTCTGTCCCTCTAACTGTTCCTAAAAAGTTTTTTGTTGTGTTGCATCATCCTGCTGGGGGAGGCGGCTGGTGTTGAAGAGTGCTGTTCCCGTGAAGGGATGTACTCAGTCTGTTACAATGTTTGAGTAGTTAGTGGATACATATCAAAGGCGCATCCATATGACCACAAAGAACCGAGATTTAGCAGCAGACCACTGCATTGTAACAAGATGGTCAATGTCAGTCGCTGTGGTTTTATTGTTGTGACGGGTCGATGTGTGTATGCACAGCTGTGATGGATAAACGGATATGCACAATATGTTTGCAAGGTTTCAGACCAGGATCAACAAGTGACAGCTTTTAAAATGAAGTGTCAAAGCTGAAGCAATAAGTCCTGAATTTTAGTCTGAGTCAAGTTTAAAATACACCGGATCCTTTAATGCTGGTGTGTTTTTGATAAATACAATTTACCTACGATAGCGAGAAATGTTTCTTACCCCTCGAACAGCCAAGGAGGGTGTCTTGTTTTTTTTGTAAGATTTAATTTCTTAGTTGATCATCTGAAAACATCACATTTAATCACAAATGTTTTCAGTGTTCGTCTTAATCATGAATCAGTAATAAAATGAAGAGTCACAGTCAGCCTCAGTAGACAGCTGTAGAGGCGGTTGAACCAGTGTCAAGTTCAGAAGTAGTTTAACTGACTTTGACGTAAATGAGTCGTGCTGCTCTGTGTTGCTCTCTGAAACTTTTCCATCAGGTAATTTTAGGACGTGACCCCGTTAATAAAGCTTGTCATGCTGTCTTCCTGCAGTTCCACTTGTGCAAAGACAACGACTGAGGCAAACTTCAATGATTCAGCTAATGAAACGAGACTCGGCTCGGAGGAACTGATGATTTTAATCATTGACATTTAGCGAGCAGACCTGTTATTTTTTCTCAGACTTAAGAAAGTTAAGTTATCTCCACTTCTTTTCTGAGCAATTTCATTTAATGCATAAAATGGTTCCATTCCCCTGAAGAACATGAGGTTACTGACCACTTTTTGTCCTGCTTTATCTTTTTAAGTTGTCTCTTAGTCCAGTCTTGTTCATGCGGTATCTGAGGAAAAGCTGGATGGAATTTCACTGCGTCTGGCACAAACATTCACTTTGATGGAAGGATGAAGTGATCTCACAAAACACATTTTTGACCATAACTCAAAAAAATCGCAATTTAATCTAATTTTGACACAAACGTCTAATGGGACGAAATGATTAAGTGGTGACATTTTTTATCATAAAGGTCATAGCTCGGCTTCACAGTGGAGTCGTAATGTTCTACAAAAACAGAAAAAGAATCGTGACCGTACTTCTGATTTGGTCTTGTACTGAACTGATCACCTTGGAACTGTGGTAAGTGTATAGACCTTCTGTGCTGCTATGTGTGATATGTGATTATCCTATTTTATTTTATTTTTAATTCTGTTTGGTTTGTTTATTTTACTTTAATTAGATTTTAAATGATTGAATATTGAGTGTAGGCGGTGTTCACTTTGGTGATCAGACGGTAAAGCTTGTTGTCGAAATCCATGGAGCCTGTTTCCACTTCAATCAACTCCCATAGCTATGTATTATAATTCCTACTATTTTGAAGCTACCTGCTGTCAGTAGGCGTGTTTTCTATCACTTTTCTCCCATGTGTATTCCAGTGTACATCATTGCACAGCCTGTTTTTCATTTGGGAAAGCTCAGGAGAATAATATGTGTCTTCTAACATTTCACAGCTAGTTTCATTAATTATTTTCATGCCGTGCTGCTATACTGTGCCAGCAGGTTTGTAAGTGGGTGGCACAACGGCAGACACGTGGTTCAACCAGAGACACATTGACATGGATTGTTGCTGTCTCGCATTTTAAACTCTCAAACTGTGAGTCAAGCAGTAGCTGATGTAAATATGCATGTAGATGTAGACATGAGATGTGAACAGTATGCTCAGTGGCTACTTTCTTATATACAAGTGGTCAAACTATTGCAATTCAGTACAATAGCGTTGCTAAAAATTTGACATCTTTATTAGACTATAATGTTCATGATTGTTTTTGGAAATGTGCAATTTAAATTATGTGTTTGTTATTGAGGCTACAGTTAATCGCGCTGTTGGGTTTCTGATTTTTTTTTTTTGGCGGATTTGAAGTCAGTCAAATTTTGAGTCATTTTAAGTAATTTTTGACAAGCTTTAAGTCATTTTGAAAAGGTTTTCAGCTGTTTTAGACAGATATGAAAAATTCTGAGGAAAAATTCTAAGTCATTTTGGAAAAGTTTAGTCATTTAAAGAAAATTCAGCTGTTTCTTTTTTCATGAAATATTACATTATGCCTTTAGTAAACTGCTCAGAGTATTTTTTTCTCTCAGTTTCTAGCTATGGTTGTGCTGTTTCAGCAGAGGTGCAGGTTATATTGTGGTTTTAAAAGATCCATCAGTGAGGAAGAATGTGACCGGAGCAAAATAGAAGGCCAGAAACTGTTTGAGGTTCAGAGGGCTGTCTGTGTTTTATGTCCTCTGCAGTACTTTGTGCATAATTACTCATCTAATTCCGAGCAAACATCAGTTCATCCAGCTCAAAGGTATATACACGTCTCCAGGACTGTTATGTCGTCCGTGCTGTCTCTTGATTAATAATGTACCGTATTTTCTGCACTATAAGGCACACTTAAAAGCCTTTAATTTTCTCAAAAATCGATGGTGCGCCTTTTAACCCGGTGCGTCTTGTGTGTGCACTGAGTTCCAAAATCTGACTGTCGGACCAATTTCCGCCGACATAGGGACGTAATACGTACACTACACATGCTGGCAGCGATAAACCTATTAGAGAACATTACATAAAGCTACATACAGTACTGACTATTGTCCGAGTTTTCGCGGAAGCCGGCATCATTGCTGGCATCGTCCCGCTCAGGAGGTGGTCGACTCTCCGGACGACACGGTCATTTCTCCAAGCCACACCGTCTGTCCATTCACCCCAGCACAACCACAGGCGCCGCCACCCAGCTCTACGCTCGGACGTGCACCGCACGCTCGTCCCGTCTGGGCTACCTGGTTGATCCTGCCAGTAGCATATGCTTGTCTCAAAGATTAAGCCATGCAAGTCTAAGTGCACACGGCCGGTACAGTGAAAATGGCTCATTAAATCAGTTATGGTTCCTTCGGCATCATTGCCGGCCACCCGGCAACGAGACTGACTCCGACAATGACGAGAGTGAACCCGGCATGTTTGATGTCGAAATTGCCCAGCTGTTCAATTCAAATACAGAAGATGAGGACTTTTATGGATGTGTGACAAAAGACTGAGCAAAAAATAATGTGAGTGTATTTTTAAATACGTAGTAGAATAAAGTTCAACCAAACTCTCTGTTTTGCTTCTGTTTCCTTGTTTTAGCATGCGCCCAATATTACAGTGCGCCTTATATATGGCTTAAGTACAGAAATAAACCTGTAATCGAGACTGCGCCTTACAATCCGATGCGCCTTATGGTGCGGAAAATACAGTAGTCATTAAGCTGTCCGCACAAATGGCGTTTTTCTCTGGTAGAAAAGTGGGGGCAGGATGGTGGAGAGTGTTTAATCCCATCACTTCATCGAAAAAGTGCCTTCATGCAGGGCAGAGGTTTTGTTTCAGTGATAAAATTATCACCACTCTAACCTCCTTTTTAGCATCTCTTCTTGCTGGGATAATTTTTCATTGACATAAAATACAGGCTGGAGCAGAAAGACACGACGAGAACCAGTTTCTCCATTTTGTGGGTTATAAAAGTGACAAGTTCCACCCATATAATTGGTTGCCTAAAGATGAACAACAGTGACGATACCAGTGTCTTTCTAAAAAGCTAATTTTTAACTAGATGAGCTCAGATCAGCTGCATAGAAAAGGCAGAGGGCTCTAAGAACGGATGCTGGGCACAGTTTTTCTGTGCTTCCTCTCATTTGGAACATTTGAAAGAAGCCACTGCCACTCAGAAACACAAAATAGACATACAACCAGTTTTGATCTATAGGTGTCTTTTTAAATGCACATCATCATCGCTCTGTCAAGGCTACAGCCTCCTGATGATTGGTACATATTACAGAAAAATGTAAACGCACTTATTCTCAGACAGTTGTTAAAATAGATGCAGAACATGTACATAAAATAGTAATATTACTTCATTCGATATTACCTTTTGTGTTTAGGGATACAAAAATATCTATCGATGTAACTGCTCTATATTTTGTTGATTAATAAATTTGTGATTTGGTTTTAAAACATTAGAGCAAAACAGAAAATAATTGAAATATTTCAAGTTATTGTTTGACGAGCAGTCATAAGACAACAAAAAGCAGCAGAGCTCAAATAAATGGTCAGTGTTTTTGCTTGAAAATTGCTAAATTGGATATCAGAATAATTGCTGATTAAACTTCTGTGAATAAATTGAGTGTTTCCTGTGTTTGGGCTTTACAAAATTCTGTTTTCTAAATGAATGATTGAGTAAAATCAATAGCAAATAAATCAACTGCACAAAAACAAGCAAAACGAGTTGTTAAAGTTTTTATTTTCCAGTTTATTTATGATGTGATGCATATCAACCAAACATAGCTGATTTTATTGAACATCATTTTGATTATTTTATATGTGCCATGTTGCAACACGTCCTTATATATTAGGGAAACAGTAATCACTGTCATGACATTCATTTCATCCACAATATCCAGATATAGTGCCAAGTGGAAAAGCATCATGTAACATCACACACTGTAGTGCTCAAACATAATAATTTATAATAAGCTGTGAAAACTTCTATGCTTTCAAATCTGTATTTCCCAGAAGCAGGTCTTATTGATAGGCTGTAGAAGCACCTGCTCTCTTCTGTTCTGTCCTGTTCTGTCCTGTTTGACAATGGAACATCTTTCCATTGTGATTCTCAGTGCTGGCTTAGGAAACAGATGAAATGACAGCCAGCGCACCATCTGCCTCACAACTACCAACTGTTGTGTGTCAGGGCTGAGTGAATGTTTTTGACATGACATGTAATTTACTCTCAGCTGTGCCCCAAACGCCTAACATCCCCAGCATGTTATCAGTACCATATCATTGCTATCCATTCATCCATCCATTGCTAGATATTTATCCTCTGAGGGTTGCGTGGGCTGCAGCTGTAGGCACTGAATGGAATTGGAGGCTGTGCGTTCTACACTACCTTCCTGACTAACAAACCAAAACAGACATATTTACACTTACACACATCTGTGGACAAATGAAGTCACTTTCAGACATTTAGTCATTTTCATAAATCTCACAGCATGTGCACGTGTCTGCTTCATGACTAAATGAGCAGCGTGATGACTAATTGTTGTTATGATCGCTCTCAGCGTAGCCGTGTATGTCTGAACTGCATGCAGTCACCTTAATGGAGAGGCACACACAAGATTACTATGTGCTCACATTGTTACATACAGAGGGTTAAACAACCTCATGAATTATAGATCATCGACATACGTGATGTACTGTCCATTCTTGTAGGTACACAAATATGAATGCACTGTGTTTCTCTTCACTGTCTCGATCAAGCTGTGAGGAATATAAAAGTGACTTATGTCTGAATTTAAGCAAATTGATTAAGCTACAAGTGTTATGTATGTCTGGCTTTAGAGGCCCTTAGAGGCCTCTAACATGGGTTAAAATCCATATGATTAATAATGTTAATGTGCCAGATGACAATTTGAAGACAGCGACAGTGTAAAAGGCTTGTGGTGCTGATCACTCACATCTGCAGCTTCCTTCTTAAAGAGAGTCTCATATCTTTTTTTTAGGTGTCTGGCTTACAACTTTACTGTTGTGGTTTACCTCACTGCCCTCAGTATACATTGTACAGAGTTTTCGTGTCCGACCAAAGCAGCATGGTACAAACATCTAAAGCTAAACCGCTATTTGACAGAGAAGCTTTTTATATTTATTTGCTTCTTTCCTACTCTCTGTGCTCACATGCACTTCATCTTAGTACAACAGAATTCCTGATAAATTTGTTTTAATTTATCTGTTTCTTTAAGTCAAATGTGGAACCAGTATGAAATAGGGACTGAAACGCAGCTCATTAAGACTAAATGTGAACCAGCTGACACTTCACAGCCATTTTCAACCTGCTGCTCTGCACCGCTAAGCTACAGATTTTAAAACTGCAAGGTTGTCTGACAAACTCACCATACACATAAATTAAGAACTAAAGTTGTGATGTAAGGAAAGCAAGTTAGAACCATTAGAAAGTCCTGGTCTCTCATTTATCTGCTCTTGCCGTGTCGACTGTTTTGCTTCATGCAGTCAGTCCCAGACGTACTGTAAGCGGCAGACGCTGAAACAGCCTACACGTTTTGCAGTCATGATTAAATGAACTTTCGTTTTTTTTTTTTAGCTAAAAACTGAAAGGCACATTCTTGGAACATGTGAAACATAAATTTATTTGAAAAGCGACACAATACGGGACCTTTAATAGGAGTGTTTTTTCTTTGTTTAGCTGTGTGGCCTGCAGCTTTACAGCTCTGGTTCACTCTCAGTGCCCTGAGAGTTGTTTTTGGCATGACTTTTTCAGTGAGAAAGCTCTGAATCCTCTGTACTCTGCACTACAACACGCCGACATCAGACAAATTCGGGTAACGACGAGCTGGTGAAGCTGCTGAGCTGCTAAAGAATCTGACTGATTTCCCACCGGCGTCGGTAGCAACCATAAGCAGAGTTAAAAGAGGGTCAGTATTGGACATATGTTCATTAGATGGACACAAACATGATTCCAATAAGCAGCTGTTTGCTCATATGATCACCAAATCAATTTCAAAGGTCACGGTTTGTCTGTGCTGTGTTCACAAGTCGTTTTTGCTGTCGCCAAGTGGAGCAAAAAAAAATAAATCAGTGACTTCAAGTTCAAATGTTTTCATGTGCAACACAATGAATTGTCCTGTTTCGTGGTGGGTTTTGCTTGCAGAGATTTAAAAACTGGACACTGAAGATGGAGACAGTGATTTAAATTTGATGTAATGTAGCAGCAGCCAGTCCTACAGAGTGGATTTAAGTTATGCAAAGAGAAAGAAATAGGGCAGTGGCTGCTGTTTCTAGTCCTGTTGATTATTTTCACAGTTTTCTAGTTTCAAAGGCTTTCATGCCTGCTGCACCCACAATAATAGATTGTATTTCAGCTGGTGGTCAACGGCTTTATGCAGCGTGTGGGGTACAGGAAATTACAGATACAAAGAGCATCAAGTCTGTTTTTCAGATGCCCACATTAAATATTTCTTTGTAATTCAGAAATGCATTTTGCATGACCACATTCAGAATATTATCACAGCATCACATGCTTGTACTATGTCCCAAATAAATGTAAAAACACTGAGGTCCTGCTCTTTGAAGGAGCGCCTTCTTCTTTTGTGCAACTTGCCCCTGCTCACTCATAGAGCAGCAATTTGTCTGAAAATATGTGAGTCAGTTTTGAACAATGAACACGCAGAGCATTGTAGAAGCACACATTTCATTAGTGAATTGATTGCAATCAGCAGCAATAGAGGGGACAGTGGTAGAGCTGCTGCAGCCTCTGTTGAAGGACTTTTGCTGATGTTCCTGTTGCATAATGTTTTAAAGCTGACTGATTACATCCTAGCAGGGGATTTAAAACTGAATTTATTGTATTAATTTTACTTATTGTTTGATCGACTTTTTAAAAAAAATTCTGTCACTGCAGTGAAAGCTTGTGCACAACTGCAGACTTAAATATAAGTATAGGCAGCTGCTGGTTTAGACATTGAATACCAGCAGAATAAACTTTATGAAGTTATTTCACAGACTCCGCAGGAATACTTCAATAAATAAGTGCCATTATGTATGACATTTTTAAGTTCTGTGTATTTTCTGTCATCCTGCGGGTCTAAATTGACCCGTTTTAAAGTTTGAAAATGTGTGTGGGGGGGGGAATCTATTTTCACAGTGAAATTTCTGATGTCCACATTTTCAACATTTTTGGGAAATCTTTGAACATTTTTTTGGTGGGAAAAAAAATTGTTAAAGATGTTCCTTTAAGAACATTCACATAAAAATCAACCAAAATCCAGCGAAATTCGCTGGATTTTGGTTGATTTTTATGTGAATGTTCTTAAAGAAAATATGAGAAGTTTTGCTGATAGATATGTAATCGCTTTAGATCTTTTTAGGATTTTTTTGGAAGATTTTATTCATTTTTTACTCATTTTTTTTAGAACCTTATGTTCTACCTTTGTCTCCCCTTTCCAGGTGGAAGGAGCAGCATATACAGGCTCATTTATATGGAAATCTCGTAGTATTGGTTTGTGGGACCGTTCTAGAGGAGAGAACTTGTTGGACAGCGGCGCACCGTTCTATGATACCTACCAGACTTCGGATGGAAAGTACATGGCTGTGGGCGCCATAGAGCCACAGTTCTACAAACAGCTACTTCAGGGTTCGTAGCATCCAAAACACACATCTGAGATGTTTTTCTGCATGACTTCAACCTCTAAAGCAGCTGCCACTTGCCATGCCTTCAGAATTTACAGATCCCTGGAGTAACGTGAAGTACAGCGAGCACCCTCTTCACCCCCCCACCAACACCAACCTGTGAAAGTATGACTTAAGAAATAAGCAGCACATCCTAGGTTGGGACACTTGTCTTGTCATGGCACAACAACCACAATCCCATTTTCAAACGTAGCCTCAAACGTAGGCTTAAAATTGAATGTATGACATTTTATTCAAAGCACACAGTTGAGCACAGCAGGTAATCTGACAACCAAAATGATGTAAAGCAAGCAAAACACTTCACACACGTCCGGGGATCACCTCTCGCACCAGAATACCGACAGCATTTGTTTCCCCCTCAGAACATGTTGTCCTATATTAATTTTTACACTATATGTCAGGAATTAATCAGAAGTGCTGTGGTGTGCTTTGTTTTCGATGCATTCACTGCACACACATTATGCAGAAATACAACACTGCCAGACAGCCCTGTCCTCTGAGTTTAATGGAAAAGGAAATGCATAAACAAATGTTTTAAAGCTGCCAAGTGAAACAAAAGCGTCTCTGCTGAAATTTCAGTGACGTAAACAATCACAAGCATTCATTGTATTGATCTGAAGGACAATCTGGATTTCTGAGTATAGTCAAATTATATGACCAACTTTGAACTTCACAAAGATCAAGATCTCTTTGGAGATGTAAAGCAGCTCTCTGTTTTACATCCCTTTGCTGTTGACACGTGTCTCCATTGAGTTATAGAAGTGTTTTTTCCCCCCCAGGGTTAGAGTTGAACGCTGGAGACTTGCCTCCTCAAATGAGCTTCGATGATTGGCCAGAGCTGAGACGGATTTTCACACAGCGGTTTGCCTCAAAGACCCAGGCGGATTGGTCGAGGATTTTTGACGGGACCGACGCCTGCGTTACACCTGTGTTGACTTTCGAGCAGGTGAGCTCACACCCACATAACCAGGAGAGGGGCTCTTTCGTGAAGGACTCCAGCGGGCAAGAGAGCCCCCGACCGGCCCCGGTTCTGTCTCGGACTCCTGCTGAGCCCGGCCTCGGCTCCAGCCCTGATCCTGGAGAGCACACAGTGGAGGTCCTGGAGGAGTACGGCTTTGCATCATCAGAGATAGATAAGATGGTAGCAGCAGGGGTCGTAGAGTGTAACGCAATCAAGGCCAAGTTGTAGAGGAATGCAAATCAAGGGCCTTTTTGAAAAGCCACACTGGCACCCTCTTTTAATATTTGATGAAGACCGTACAGAAGATCATTAATGATTAACTGTGTCAGGAACATACTGGAGATTAGAAACTGATTTGCACAAAAGAAAAGATAAGCCATTGAAATCATGTCTAATACATCTGTGTGAGAATTTAATTAAAAGGACAAGGAAAGGAAAAATCCTTTAATGAGCTTGAAATTCAAACTGACAAACATGAAATCCTTTTCCATCCCAACCATTGCATTCATTCTCATCAACCACAATAACCTGCTGGAGTTAATACACTGGACTGGACGAGGTGAAAGGTAATGTTTTGCGCTCCGAGGGTACACGAATGTAGTTTGCGGTCAAAGCAGCTAATTTCAATATGTGCTCCCACTTTTTTGGTGCCACTGTTGCCCTGTAAGTGCCTCAAAGAAACAGTCTTCAAAAACATAGCTGCTCCTTGAATCTCACAGTATTCATGAGGGCTAAATTACTCCACTCATGGTTGAGCTGATTTTCACACGTCAAAAGAGATTTGTGTGTATGGGTTAAAAGACCATACCAAGAAATGTAAAGTAAATAGCAGTTTACTCAATAAAGTAAACTGAGTTGCAGAGTTTGCCACTGAAATCCAATAGAGCTGACCATTGCTGCAGTTTTATCGTCAAGCGTGAAACAATTCAGACACCTTCAAACAAAATAAAATTAGGACTGTTACAACCGAGAGATGTGCTGACGGGAGGCTGTTCAATCCTTACTTTGTAAAATCTCAGTCAGCACCAACAGGCCTGCTTTTTGTTTCAGCCAAAACCTAAATGAAGTTAAATGGGTGAATCATTTTTCATTGGCATATCTATGAATCCCATTTATATCCCTCATCAAATCAAAACAAAATCAAACAAAGCTTTATTGTCGTCAAATCAGATGAGATAGCGTTTCTCCAGGATCCAGATCAGCAGTTCAGTTCTGACTGCTTGTGGAATAAAGTCTGATGGTTCTTCCTTTGATGCTTCAGAAACGTTTGCCTGATGCCAGCAGTTCAACGAGTTTATGGAGTCCCTGACAATGTTCAGAGCCCTGCTCCTGCATCGGCTCTGGAAAAGTTCTTGAACAGAGGGGAAGGAAACTGATGACTATCCTCTGCAGGGCTTTTCTGTCTGACATACTGCAGCTGGAGTAGCTTGATGAGATGCAGTGTGTCAGGACAGTCTGGACCACACCTCTGTAGAAAGTCCTGAGGATGCTGGTGGGAAGAGAGGCTTGTTTCAGCTTCCTCAGGAAATGCAGTCTCTGCTGGGTCCATTTTAACATCGCTGAGGTGTTCTTATTCCAGCTCAAGTCCTGACCTGAATGAGATCTGCACTCCAAGGAACTAGATGTTCTCCACTGTGCAGCTGCTGAAGCCAAGGGGAGCATGCTCAGGTCGTGACCTCCAGCAGACGATGATTATCTCCTTCGTTTTGTCCACGTTGAGCAGCCTGTCTGCACCAGCCCTCTAATCTGCTTTATCTGGTCCAGGAAGTGATAGTTTAATGAATCATACCATCAGGACTTTTTGTTAAATCCTGCTTGGAAATGCTAAAAAAACATATAATGGTAAATAATTTCACTTTATACACGGATCATGAAAGGAGTAGTAAATTGCATTCAGTGAAGCATTAAAAGGTCCTGGTGACCCCTGTAGAGCCATTACACGTTTAGTGGCCTTTCACTGTGATCAGTCATTTTAAATGTCAGTACAGGTAATTTCACCGCACAGCTGCTCACCCAATTTTTTTTTTTATGTCTTTGTGTTATGACAGTAAAGTAATGATTGTATTTATAACCTGCAGTGAAATTTCTAGTTTGATTTCAGTGTCTGACCGCAGACATTTGACAGCAGGTAAGCGAGGAGAACTAAATTGTGAACATCTCAGCATTAAAACTCAGTGCAGCACAGAAAGAGGACAGAGCATGTGGGCAGAAGCACATGTGACTAGAATCTCAGTGTGAAGCTTTTAGATTAAAATTTGAATCATTCAACTTATGGAATTGTATTAGAAATTTAAATTTGATTGAGGTTTGATTGGATCTGAACTCCAATAAACTTGAAACTGAATGTGAAATTAAATGGAATTCAGTAGATCTAAAACTGTATTTGATCCCCTCTGGAAATTCAACTCGAGTGCAGAGCCACAGAACTCCTTTTCGCACCATCGACACCTTTGAACGGGTTCATTCCGGTCTGTAAAGATGGACAGCACATCTCCGCTTCAAATTATGTGACTGAAATCCAGTTTTTTAATTGCAATTATTCAAGACAAGCAATACAAAATCAAATAGCTATAAAATCTGCCCATACTAGCAAGCCTCTCTTTCCTGTCCTCGCTCCACACGACACAAAAAACAAGAAAAATCACTGTACTTTATCTATATATATGTGAAGCCTGTCACTAACATGTCCGTAAGCATCACTAAATATTCATTTATTTATAAATACAGACATTCACAAGTAAATTTCACACATCAGAAGTGCAATCTGCCCAAGCGACACCTGGCACAAGATACAAAGCAGGGACATGAATCCGAAGCGAGGTGTTGCTTTTTCCTACATATTCAGCTACATGTGTGTTTCCATATGTTGCAATTATAATATATGCTATACAAGAATAAATAAATATATGTATCATGGGAACAAAACGCTAGTGTGGCTGCATTTGTGTTAAAGCCTCATTCATGATCAGTAGCGTCCCTGAAATGATGAGTCATTAAATACATAGAAAATAACTGGAATTCAGATAGATAATGCTGATAAATTCCTTAAGGAATATACTGGGTTGTTGGGGAGCTTTAATTTGTTTCCTCATCAGCAGCATGGTGCATATTATAATTTGTTCTTTTTTCTCACGGTGCTGTAGACGTTAAATCACTTCATTGCTGCCTGTTGACAATGGTTAGAATGATTGCTTTAGGGGGATTAAATCCGGAGGGCATTTTGTTGTCGATGTTAATTGCTGAACTTTATTTAAAGGTCATATGCAGCAGAGGTACATTTTTTCTGGTGTTTGCAAAGTTAGTCAATGCTGCAAAACACCTTTCAAAATGCATATATGTTCCTCTTTTGTCACGTTATTTCTGAATGAGTAACATGATTTGTCGTGCAGAAACAATCAGCAGCACGACACTGAAGCAGCACGAGAGAGACTGAAAGCTGGAGTGACTTTTGAATGACTTTGATGCAGAACAGTGAGCCTTTAGATTTTAGGTAATGGGATACAGTGCAGATTATAGATTTACTCGACTGTGCCTATTGCCATGAGCCAACTATAAGGTTCTTAGCCTCAAGAATTTCACGCCAAGGAAGTGTCGCATCACAAATCTTCAATGTGGTTGACCAAATTTGGAATCATAGGGGGTATGTGTTACTTGTAAGAGAGAATTTGAACATTAATAAAGCATTCATATAGAAGCAAACAACTATCTGCTCTGTACAGATATTGTGGAGTAATAGTGTCTGTAGCAGGGAATGAAATCACGCCTCCTCTGTGTGTGTTGTAATCCCAGCTTCTCTGTTCTGTGCTTTGGCTGCCAATTGTTCTACACAAGCTTGTTAGTGCATGTGAGTCCCTTCTTTCAAAGTGGAAGCTCCTCCCCATGTTACTAACGAAACCAAAAGTGACCTTTGGCTCCGCATTGGAAAAGTAGCAGTACCATTCAGCATCAAAAGCAAAGAATTTTATGTAGGAAGGTGTTTATTTCATTTCGATAGTTTCTGTGCCCTCGTTTCATTTCAGTTCAGTGTGAAAGCCTCTACTGATGTTTTGAGGCTCCTTCCTGTCGTATCTATTTGATACGTGAGACTGTTTCCACACACGAACAGATTGAGTTAATTAATTGGTCCGCTTAAGTCCAACGGACCATGAAAACAGACAGACAAGCAGAGACTAGGAACGACAGGGGAAGTGAGGATAGCATCCAACTCATCACGGCCATTCAGTGTATGCTGCAGTGCTAATGCTTGTGCCTATTTTTTTTTTTTGGTGGGAGATGCTGGTCGTCTACCAGCATCCACTATTTATGAATGTGCCAAGGAGAGTTTTTAAGGTCAGACTACTTAAACTTGCACAAAGTTTTCTCATTTGCCCAGCCAGAGAGATAGTGTAGAATTATACTACTGCTCAAAAGCTTGGGGTCACTTAGAAATGTCCTTATTTTTGAAAGAAGAGCAGTTTTTTTCAGTGAAGATAACATTAAATGAGTCATAAATGTAGTCTAGATATTGTTAATGTGGTAAATGACTATTCTGTCTGGAAATGGCTGGTTTTTAATGGAATTTCTACATAGGAGTACAAAGGAACATTTCCAGCAACCATCGCTCCTGTGTTCTAATGCTACATTGTGTTAGCTAATGGTGTTGAAAGGCTCATTGATGATTAGAAAACTCTTGTGCAATTATGTTAGCACATGAATAAAAGTATGAGTTTTCATGGAAAACATGAAATTGTGTGGGTGACCCCAAACTTTTGAATGGTAGTGTCAACGAAACTGCAAAGTTTCGTTGTGGAAATTCGCTGACGATAAATATCCTTGAATCCTTGAATATATACATTTATATCCACTGCCACACAGCTGTTGCAAATTTGAATACTTTTCTTAATAGATGCAGTGTTATCAATTAATAATAGTTCAATTTGTATGATAAATTGACATTAAACTTTAATTTATCCTGTTTTGATACTCGTATTTGTTGCCATAGATGCATAGTGCATGTAGGATTGCTATCCTTATTGATCCTCGCTTGACTTCCCACATCTGCACTGGCCAGATATCATTAAGCATCACAGAAGTCTTTGTGCCCCTTTATGCGCTAAACCCCTACGATATTCTCTGCCTGCCAAAAGGAACTCCCTGCCTCCTCTGGTTGCTATACTATTGAACCAGAGAATTATATTATCTATTAAAATGGTATCAGGTATCGACAGTTTGAAAATATTAAATTACTTGGATTGGGGAAAAAAAAACTTGATTGAGACACACACACACACACACACACATATTTGAGTATATATTAACTACAAGCTTGATCACAGGTCAGCGTTCTGTCACTAAGCACCCTTTGAATGCAGCAGTGCCTGTAATGGAGTTTTTAGACTGCCATCTTTATCACAGTGTGCAGCTGTGTGTCTTTTCATTGCTTGCTGAGGAAGCTTGCATAATAGTTCTTACACTTGACAACTCAGCTGTTCCCTCCATCCAGCATTGCCACACTTGTCAGATTTGTTCAGCCGTCCGTCTTTCGCTCGTTAATGAATGTACCATTACAAACTCTGCTGCAGCGCAAGACCTCAAGGCATGTAAGTATGTGAAGAATGTCTGCAGTGTGACTGAAAACATCTGACTCTCACCCTGCCAGGCCAAACACAGGGCAGCTATACGTACATATATAGGTGGGGATTAACTTCAAACAGTTCTAATACGAAGGATTGTAAAAAAGTTGAGGGCATTAAAGTGAAGATTGCTTAAAAACAATGGCAAACAGTTTTATCACCTGACTTCAAAGTGTGAGAAACAGACAGCACAAACGGCATTGGTTTGTCTTTAACGCCTCGTGGAAAACTTGTTCTTTTGCGTATTTGTTCTGTTTCATTGTCGTTGGTCTTTTCATGTAATCCCAGACTGATGCTTTGATGTTGACATGAGGCTTCTGTGGGATTCAGATCATCTGTTGGAAGACTTCTTGTTCTTCTTGTGACTCGGTGTATCTGTTGCTGTTGTCAAGCTGCAGAAGGAACTTAGAACTGATCTGACACCTTCCTTGTTTTGTCGAGATGCCCAACAAGAATCGGCCTGTACTTCTCAGCATTAAGTCTGCAAACTTCATGCTCAGAGATACAATCCAAAAAACCCCTAAGGAATCTCCAGTGTGCTTCACTTTCTGCTGCAGACACTCCTGGCCAACAGATTGCCTATGCTGAATTCTGATGAAGAAAAAAGAACACAGATTTTGCTACAGATACTCTCATAACATCTCATAA
This sequence comes from Acanthochromis polyacanthus, assembly GCF_021347895.1. NCBI lineage: Eukaryota > Metazoa > Chordata > Actinopteri > Pomacentridae > Acanthochromis > Acanthochromis polyacanthus. The sequence goes on from NC_067130.1 coordinate 12,587,366, forward strand.
CTGCAGAGGGAAGTCAGCTTGATGTGTCTTTTCTCTGCTGCTTTCAGTTACCTTCAAAGACCGCTGCGTTTCCTGTTTCCTTTCGACCTCACCTACACCTTTGGATTTGGACAAGGCATCTGGAAACACCTGTCTTTTACGAAATATCTGCCCAAGTAATGAAGCTGAAATTCGGTGCTGGATGGTCGCTTTGTTTCTTGTTGTTATGCTCCCTTTCCATGGTGTAAAATGTTTTGATAATGTTGTCATTCCTTTGCCAACCTCACTTCTTGCTGCTCTTTGGCCGGTTTCACTCCACCAATGCAGGTGTTAATCATTTGATGCAGGAAAATATTTCCAGTGTTTTTGAAACCCGTTGTATCATAAGCAGGTGGAATGTAGACTTAATTGCAATTTGAAAAGCTGTTTTTGATTGTTGCATTGTGAAGAATTTTTGACTAGAAGCTATTTATTAGCACTGTTCGCAGCCTAGCAATGGGTCATATGTCATTTGATTGTCTGCTTTTGCAACCTCTGATGACTTTTAGTTATTAGTTATTACATGGAAAATTATTTCACTTAATGAGCAAAAGGTTGTGCAAGAGTCAAAGCAAATGGTGGGTATTTTGAAGAATCTAAAATATAAAACATGTTTTGACTTATTTCACACTTTGTTCTTAACTACATAATTCATGATGTTCTTTCATAGTTTTGATACTTTCAGTCAGAATCTACAGTGTAAATAGTCATGAAAATAAAGAGCAATCATTACATAAGAAGGTATGCTCAAACCTTTTACTGGTAGTGTATAGATAGATAGATAGATAGATAGATAGATAGATAGACAGATAATATAAAGGTTTCCTGAGGAGAGACTGTAAAGCTTCATCTGGAGGTTCTGGCCCTCTACATCTTGGCAGAGCCTGCCTCCTCTTAACTTTGTGGTAAATCAAAAATTTACAAAGAGTGGAGCTGAGTCAAGTTTTGCAAACATCTGTGAGCCATAGACTGTCTTTAGAAAGCAACCACCTGCCTCTGAATGTGGCCATGCCCTAAATCATGAGTAACTTTAACCCTAATAAAGTTTAAATTGATTAGTTACAGACAAACTCCAACCATACAGTTGTCATGAATGGGGAAATTAGCTACATACATCAAAAGTGTTGTTGTACCAGGCTGCAAACATGTTTAAATCCACCGTTACATTCAGCATTTTAACAATAGGTTCTAAATCTGGATGGACTCACTTTTGGAGTCAGCCTCAAATGGCCATTCAAGGAAATGCGGTTTTAGCACTTCCACATTAGTTTATTTTTTCTGCTATAGAGTATGTCACTTGGAAAATTCAGATTTGATTAATCAGAAGAGCCTGAACAATATAAAAATTGACTGAAATTATCAGCTGATTTGTGCCCATCAAAGATATATCAGTATTGGCATTTGCTGTTCAATACAAAAACTTTCAGTGTCGAACGTTATGATGAGCGTGTGAAGTCAAATGATGTTTTCATCATAAGATGCTAACTTGTTTTTGAAATGCATGGAAAGTAAATTAATAATGATCCCATAATTTCCCTTTTTAAAAGAAATCTACCATATGTATGAATATCTATATAATAATATTTAAAAATCACTGTCGGCTCAACTGCTCAGTTACTTAATACCCATCAGACATTTGGCTTTTTTGTTTAAAAAATGCCTGAAATTGTGTACAGTATTATTACAATTATTGTTGACTGATTTTCTGCCAGCTGATTAATTAAATAACATATTGTTTCAAGTCTGTTGTATGATACAGCCGTATCCCTCGCTCCACCATTAAATCTGACAGATGATGACACACACACATACATAACACTGTGTATGAGTGCATGTATGTTAGTGCGAGCACTCTGAGCGTTCAGATGACACAGGCTTGTGCTTTCTCTCATATGAATATCTGAGAGAAAGCACAAGCTCCTGAATGCCAGCCAGTATCTTTTGGCTGGCATTCAGGAGCCAGAAAATGACCTTTCTCTTTTGCTTTCTTGTTCCTGGCTGCTCCCATGCCTCTCCGTCTGATCAGTGTCCTTCCTCCAGGGATCACATGCATCATCACTTGATTAGCTGAGAGTGCTGCTGCAGCCCAACACAAAGAGAGCCCTTGTGATTTTATGGTTTGGTGAGGAGGAGACCCTTGTATTATTCCCCAATATTACGAATGTCTATGATCAGTTAAATGCTTACAGCACACGTTTACGGTGGTCAATTAACTCTCTCCATTTTTGAAAGACCTCGAGGCACATCCAAAGAAGAGGTTGTCTACTAGCAGTATGACTGAAATAGATGTTGATTTGTTGTGCTTCTTTGATGTTGCATCAAATTTGGTAAAGTGGCCGCTGAGAATTTTCAGAACAGGTTCAGTGTTTCCCGACTCACTGCTGAAAGGCTGGTATTTACGCTCTAATTCACAGATTTGATTAGGTATAAACTAAAAGTTTTTTGAAAGAGAGTTTTTGAGATCTCACTCTGGCTAGATGATGACAACACACAATCGTATTGTATTTCAAAACTTCCCCAAGTATCTCTTTTACATGGAACCTGAGGTTTTGGCCCCACAGTTGTTGGCCTGTTCTTTAATTTCATGTTCAAGTGGAGTTATTAAGAAGCTATCCAGGGTCTTACGGCACTAAAAGGCTTTTTTGTATTACATCTTTTTGTGTGTCTCTTTAGTTGTCAGAAGGATTTTTGGTACTTTGCCATCTATGCCATCTTTTCCATCTGTTAAGAAATATTTAAAAATATGCTCACTAAAACTGAGAAATCCCAGATAACTTCTAATTACCTCTCAGGGACAAGTACCAACCAAATCTAGCACCTCTGTGAGGAACAGCAGTATTTCGAGTCCAACCATTATAGACATCTGTCATCATGAACTGAGTGGGAAAACTGTCCTGAATGCCAACCTGACATCTGTCGGGCCACAGCTGGACCTTTGTCTGTTAGCCTGCTGGGCCAAATGAGGGGCAACGGATGCTGTCACTTTCTCCACATCCTCCTCCAACATCTAGAAGTAGTAGGGAACTTGGCCAGAATCCTCCTCATTGACTGCAGCTGCATTCAGTGCAATGAAACAGCAACGCATGATCAGAAAACGGCACCACACTTCCACAAAACTCAGTGTTTTCTCTGCAGTGGATCAAAGGTAGTCAAAATAGATACACCATCTACCATCTTCACCAGCACTGGAGCCCCACAGAGCTGAGTTTTCCGTCCATTCCTCTGCAACCTCCACACATACGACTGTCTGCTTTCTTTAGTAGCTACACTCCATGTCTTACTTTACAAAGTGGTGCACTAACAACTACCTGCAGCAGACTGTTGCAACTAATGATTGTCACACCAAACAGATATGTTGCTGTGTGTGTGTGTGTGTGTGTCAGAATCATGCGTCAGCTCCTCTGTCAGCAAAATAGTTTCTCCGTAGAACTTATTAAATTGAATCTTTTCATGATGAGTAGTTTTTGTGTTGAGTTCAGCTCCACAGTCAGATCTTCTAAATTAACATTATTATTCATGAAGACAAGTGTGGTGTTTATTCAAACCCTTCAAACCGAGTTCAAACACTTTATCCCCTTTGCGTAGTGTAATTATGTGCGCGGTTGAACTCATCCACTTTTTGTGTGACCTGACACGGCAGCGGATGTGAGTTGCAGATGATTTGAGGGATAAATGGACGGTCTGCTCGAATTATTTTTTATTTAACAATGACAATCTCAGGATGTCAGTCTGGCTTTGATATCCAGCAGCACTGATGTGGCGATAACCTTTAACAGCTAAAAGTGACAGCTTCCTCCTGAGTGGAAAGTGGGATTTTCTGTTTTCTAATACTGAACACCTTTGGCCATGGAACAACAAAGAATCATTAAATGTCTCCTGGAAAAAAGCGTGGCATTGATTTTGAGAACACATTCATGAAAAAGGCTGCTTTCTGCTCTTTCATCCAAACTGAACTACTTCAATGACTCTTAGATGATTTTCATGAAATTAAGTTGCTCAACCTTCATTCTCTGCTCAGGAGGAGTCATAATAACTTTATATCTTGTAATAATTCTAGTGATTCAACAACCAAAGCAAACCAGATACCTGGTTCTCCCATTAGGCTCAGCAATACTGCTGGCATTTAGCTACATAGCTAAGTTTGCAAGTCAATTGGAAATCCATTGTTTTGTATGGGAACCCTTCACAATCTCCTATGCGTCTGCAAAATGTATTCCTTCCTTCCTTCATTCGGAATTTTGTGTTCTTTGGCAGAGTAATAAATGTCATCGATTTATAGTATAGCAGTGGAGAAGGGGCTCATTTAAACAAGCAGCTCAAAACTGTACATAGGTACAGTCAATGGCAGATGAATGATTGTGGTCCTTTAATTTAACTAAGAACGCCACTAGAACCATGTAGAAATACTCCCATTACAAATCCTGCACTCAATGCCGTTTATGTAAAAGCACAGAAGTGATATCAGGAAAATCATAAAAAAAATGACTTGTTCTGGAGATAAATGTCCGTTGTTACTCCTGTTTTATCAAATGTGACATTATTAAATTGTTACTGCTGCTTCATATGCATCTACGTTCCTATAGTTCAATATTTCAGTCCAGTGGTTCCCCACACAAATCTGAGGGGTTGTGAACTGTATTCAGCCCATTATGAATCACATTTGACCAACTATGCATCATTTGATAGCACAGAGCCATAGGATTTAAACCTCCTTTGTTTGTAGTCGGAGTGCATACACAGCAAAGTTTGTTCCCTTTCCTGTCATCTATTAGGGCGCATTGTTGTGTTGAAGTGCTGCAGCCTGTTCTCACTGAGAGGCCAACAGGGCTGCAACAAACGACTGTTGTCATTGCCATTTTATCATTAGATTATTATCTCAGTTAATTGATTTGTTATTTGGTCTATGAAAAGTAAAAAAAAGAATGAAAAATGACAGTGTTTGCCAAAGGTCAGGATGATGTCCTCAGATGTCTTGTTTCGGCAACGACCCACAGATATTCAGTTTACTGTCAGAGAGGAAGAAGGAAACTAAAACGGATTCTAACTTATGAACCTAGAATCAGAGGGTATTGACATTTTTCTCTAAAAAAAAGTGACTAAAACCATTTAATCAATTGTCATTATTCCTGGCATTGATTAATCAAGGCAACTCTAGCATTCAACAAAAATGGATTCCAAACATTTCTACAAAAAAAAAAAAGATTATTCGAAGGGAGAGGTAGTAAAGTTTTGCTACTTAAATGTGTATATGTCTTGCTGTTCTTGTGGATATTTTCATCAGTCTTTGCCTTGAACAGGTAAGAAACTAAAACCATTTTAATTAGATCTACTAACAACAACTCACAGACATCTGAAACAAGTGCCTCTAAGTCTTTGAGCACTACGATGTTTGAAAGCTGACAGGTTTTTCTTTAAAAATCACATTTTTTAATGTAAGATGTTCATGTGAATCGTTAATTAGTAAATACAGCTGTGAAATAAATGTAATAGGTTGAAAAGTATCATTTTTCCCTCTGTTTGAAATAGAGTAAAATTATAATAGAAAAAAATCAATTAAGTGCAAAATTTTGTAACCACATTGGCTGTGCTTAATTGCTTTCCGCTACTGAAGCAGGAAAAGTGTTTCATTTATTTTACTTCTCTGTCTGTCTCCTTAGTACAGGTGGGTGGTGAGTTCTATTTTTGCTGTGTGATGGTTTAAAACCAATCATAGTTGCATGTTGGATGTCTGGAGAGCGATAAATGACTCCAGGCTGTTCTGTCACACTGCTTACCGCTTGCTTGCACTTCAGGATTAATCCGGTGGTTTTAGGAGGAAAAAGGTGCAGGAAATGATTCATCAGCACAGCGGCACAAGAAGACTGCAGGAAAAATGTCAGTACTCTAGTGTGAGCACAGAAAGGTTTAGATGGAGTGAACTCAAGAGAATGAAGAACAAAGAGTGTTTTGTATCTAACTTTCTTATGAGCAGCGTAAGACTATTGGGATCCTCATGGCACTCTTGTGATTTACACAAGATCCTGATTCTGAGAGCCTTTAACTGATCTTTCTAAGAAGCATGCCATCATAATGGTCAGAGGTGATTGTAATGAATGGGAGGAGACAATGATAAATGTCTCTCTAAACAACCATTTAAGGTCAAAGTGTCCTGTCTTTCTTTGTGGCTTCATCTCAGCTTGAGGGCAACAAATTAATCACAGATCAGCACGTTGACTTTGATAAGAAAAATGAATACTTTTTGCTTCACACCAGGAGAAGAGAAGAAAATGACCTGTTTTGATGATAGAAGGGATTTATTTGTATCGTCTCACGTCTTTGATGGCAAAGGCACAAAAAATCCCATGCATTCTGTTCAAACCACCATATGATGATTTCACTCACTGTCAGTTTCCTTTTAAGACACACATGAAAAGAAATGAAAAGTTTTTAATCACATTTACACACACTATGATGTGCCTCACAAACACAAATTTAATTGAATTGACTTTTATGAAAGGCATGAGTCATTTAAATACAAACAAGTGTGGATAAAACAACAGTGATAGAAAGACATGAAAATTTAATAATTAAATTATTTGAAAAGTGTGAATTAATTTTGAAATTTACAGACCTCTACAAAGTTTTCTTTTTCCCTGACTCAGAAAAACAAACGTGAAGATCACGGAGTGGCAGACCGGGATGGTGGCCATTCTCAGAAAACAGTACACCAGAAGGTTTTTGCACTTATTGAGGATCAGCCTCCCAGGAAAGTCAATTCCACAACTCTTATCAGCCTCAAATTCAGGAGGAAAATGGAACAAGGTGGAACAATGCAACTTTGTGGAGTTGCTGATGGTCTCATGGGAGTTTGAGCATCTAGTCCTCATGTGTTTTGTTGATCTGGAGAAGACCTACAATCGAGTGTCCTGGGGAAGTACAGGGTACTGGGGCTGTTGCTATGAGGTATCCTTGTACAACCAAAATAAGATCTGTGTTCTTTTAGCCTAGCCGCGCTAGACAACCCACGGCAACGAATTTAATTCTCTGCCAGGGTGGGTCTAGTTACCCTCCATAAGGCTCGAGGTTGGATGCTCCTAAAACTGGCCGGACGAATCACCATGAAGTGTAGAGTCAGAAGGCGCGCGTAACTAAGTGACGACAGAGGCGTGACGATTCTGACAGAAACAACCGGCGCACAATAAACAGTTATCTTTCGACTCGGCTTTGGCCACAGCCCTTAAAGATTTGAAGCTAAAATTCAACTTGAAAGATAAACAAAGGACGGCACTGAAGTGTTTCATTGAGAAGAAAGACGTATTTGGACTTATGCTGACGGGATATGGCAAATCCTTAATATACCAGTTGGCTCCGCTGGTTGGGAAGCTAAAGGGACTTTGCCACAATCCGGTGCTCTCGGAACTACGTCAGCCTATTTGTTGCGCTGATTGGTTGTATACCTACCCAACTGCTGCAGAGTGATTTGAAAGACAACCTTTTAGCCCGCCTCCCTCCCTGTCGAGAGTTCCTAGACCCTTGTGTCTTAAGAGCTGGGTCTAGCGCGGCTAGGCTAGTGTTCTTTCATATTCTTGGCACAAAGTGAAACATGTCCCAATGGGAGTCACACCCCACCAGGGTTGTCCCTTGTCTCTGGTCTTGTTCGTGTCATTCATAGAAAGGATCACAAGATGCAACCTTAGAGTTGCATCTTTGCTTTTTGCAGATGGTTTTATTGCCTTTATCAGACTGTGAGCTTGAACACCTAGTGCCAACCATATACAGGCTATGGTGCCAACTGGTAAAAAGTGACAAAGAAACTGTACATATAGACTCTTTAAACCTGTTTGTGCTAACTCTGAATGCCAATGCTAGCTGCAAGACTACTACAATGTCCAAAGCAAACTTACCACTGACAAAGAAACTATACAAGCCAGCTCACCAAACTTGCTAGTGCTACAGGCTAATGCTAACTGCTAATTGGTAAAATGCTTCACTACTTCAGCCAAGCTCACCACAGACAGAAACTATACAGGCAGACTTCATCTAAGATGCAAGTACCAATTGCTAAATGCTAATTGCTAATGCTATCTAAAAAGAAAAGAAAAAAACAAAGGCGCAGCCAGATGGTTTTGTTGTCTTTATCAGACTGTGATCTTCAGCACACATTGAGGTAGTTTGCAGCTGAGTGTATAGAGGCTGCGATGACAGTCGCTGCCCCAAGAGAAGAATTTAAAGTATGTTGGAATTTTTTTTTATGAGTGATGTAAACATGAACAGACTGGTGCAGCTTCAACAGCAACACGGTGCATTGCATCCGACTGTCATGGTAAAGAGCCAGAGGGTAAAACTTGTGATTTATCGGTCGATACGTTCCCTTAGTCATGTGCTCTGGGTTGTGACTGAGAGTGTGAGGTTGTGGACATATGACTCAGTTTTTTCTGTAGGGTTGCTGGGTTCAGCTTTAGAGATATTGTGAGGATCTCAGATACCCAGGGGAGCTTGAAAAGGAGCCTGTTCAGGTACTTCAGTGTTTGATTAGAACGTCTCCTACATGCTTTCCTTTGAGGGGTTTCTGGGTACATTCAGCTGAGAGAAGACCCTGGGATAGTCCCAAAACGCACTGGAGGGATTACAAGTGTCATCTTGCTTTGAAACGCCTTGGGAATCCCCCAGGAGGAGCTGGCAAGTGTTGTTGAGGATAAAATTTCTACTGTGTCACCAATCTACACATTATAAAACCCTAATAGAGACAGAACTATTGTCAGAGGGTGAAGTGAAAATGATCTATTTGATATGAAATCTACATTGCAAAGGACTACTAAAATACAATGTACATGGAGGAGATTAAAAAAAAACCTTCCTAAAAAAGTTAATCTGCTGCATCCTCAGCTAAAACAAAAATGACCAAAACTTCCCCTTCTCTGACCCCACTAATAGTTTTGAGGATTTTCAAGCAAGAAACCTACAAACAGCAGAAAAAACTTTATGTGTGTATATATGTATGTGTGTAAATATAGTTCTAATCTTTACATAAAATCAGAACTCTGGCATAGAAGTATTATGTTTTTGCTCCATTTCTACATAAATACATTTGCCATTTGGACTGACCTCTTTGAAATTCGCTCCTAAATATATCAAGAAATGAATAAGACCTGATGAAAACAGCCTCCCTGCTGAAAGAATAGTAAATTGTCACCAAGAAATAAATACCTCAACATTAGTAACTGTGGAAACAGTGCAACAAATGGCTCTCTTTACACACTCGCATGCAGTAACTCACTTATTTCCATGAACTGCCCTGGGGTTTACTCCTCAGAAGACTCAGGAAGGGGAAAGAAGTTCTGTAATCTCTTAAATACACCCACTCCTTACTCTCCTCCCTTAAAATTTCTCTCCTCTTCATTCTGTCCCACTCTCAGATCAGGAGGCAGACCTTCACATGTAAAGTAAAGCTGTGTGGATCTTGGACTCATTGCTCAGCTATGCAATAGAGAAGAGGATTAGCTCGACCTGAGCACCAGTGCAGAGACTTGGCAGTTGGCCATTTATCCATCACCTGGCTGACTGAGAGGGACGCTGCCGCACGCTCCCTCGTTTTCTCTTTCCGCCTAAACATCCTCTTCACTCCCTTTTCATTCTCCCTTTCTTCCTCTACCCCCTCTTTCCTCCTTTTTTTTCCAGTCAGGACCCTGTTATCAGAGGACCAGTCCGTAAGGCCCCAACCCTGCCGGCTTCCGGAGCCTGGCAAACAAATGGACACTTCTCTGCTCCGGCACTCAACAGACTACACTGGCTCCAAAGAGGACTACATGGAGAGCAGGGAGAACGCTGTGTTCGGGGCCGTGGAGCCCCCCAGGCGCTCTCGGGGTCGACTTATCCTCCACGGCTTGGTCATGTTTGGACGGGAATTCTGCTACGCCGTGGAGGCAGCGTTCGTTACGCCAGTCCTCCTCAGCGTGGGTCTGCCCCGCAGTCTGTACAGTTTGGTGTGGCTCATCAGCCCCATCCTGGGCTTCCTGCTGCAGCCCATCATTGGCTCGGCCAGCGACTACTGCCGCTCATCGTGGGGCCGGCGGAGGCCTTACATTCTGGTCCTGGGCGTCCTCATGATGATAGGACTCACGCTGTTCCTCAACGGAGATGCTGTCATCTCAGGTGAGAGGTTGGCGGGAGAGTTTGAGGGAGAGGAGACAAATCCAGAGGGGAGAGGCACAGTGATGTCTGTAATCCTGTTTTATCAGAGAGTGAGTTCTGCTTCGGGGGCTGGCGGTGGCTTCAATTCAGAAGTAATATTGCAGGATGAATAATTAGAGAAACAGAAATATTGCAGATTATAGAACAACTGTGCTCAAGTTTGGAAACATGTAGAAGAAGAATTGTTCTTATCTTAGCTCAAGAAATGCAAAGTAGGCATATGAAGGTTTAACTTATTCTCCTTTAATGTCTTTGTAGCCCCTCATGAGCTTTAACTGCCATACATGCTTAAAATCTAATGTAAAAGATGTGGCTATATATGTAACATCTTTCACCTACATGGAATGTGCAAAAAAGGTGACACACATTCACACATTCGTCAAAACAGAAAAAGATTTCACTTGTAAAACGTCTTGGCAGAAGTTATGAAGAATGTCTGATCCTCACATTTATAACATGTGACTGAAGTTAAATGTGTGACTTGTTCAAGTGGTCCTGAGCCAATGCCCGCTGGCACAGAAAGATGTTAAGACACAGCAGTGAAAGTGTCATTTCAATTAAGAGCACTCTGCTCAGTGTTACAACACTGCTTTATTGCTCATATAGAATAAGTGAGGGGTTAAGTGTGCAATCAGTCCAGATTTTCACGGTTAAAATACCCAATTATACCTTAAATGTAATTTCTTGATTGGAGGATAATGACAACAATCACTGAAGAGGGTATTTATAACAGCTGCTTAGACATTCCAGCGAGTCTCCAGGATATTCAGTGATTATGTCAAGTTAAAGGCTGCTAATGGGAGTTGTTTTATAATGAAATTATGGGCTTATAAAGGACCGAAAGTGTATTAATTCTAGGTTTGATCTGTAAGTTATGCTCCGTACAAAGCGCTGAAATCACCTGTACATAGTACTGTGATTGTGGCTATAAGTTAAGTTGCCTTTTTAAAAGTATTTCTCTCCTCAGACGTACTCAGCCAATTACCTGTCTGAGGTTCTCAGGCTTGTAGTAAATACCACATCAGTCCTGTGACATAATGTTTGCATTGTTGCACTGTAACTGCCCCCTTAAAGATGAACAGCTTCACTTCGACCAACACTAGAGTTGTCCTTTTGATTTTAAATAGTTTTTTTGGTCTTTTTGCTCAATTGCTAGAGAAATGTCTATTAAGATTTATGTAAAGCTGAGCAGGATTCCTCTCTAATTGCACAGTTTGTATTAGACTTCTATTGTTCCTTTCTCTCAAAATAGAGTCACTTTAATTACATATTTTAAAAAACACTTCATTATCCTCTAATTACACCTAATTAGGGCGGTATTATTGTTGCCTGTCGAACTTAATTGAGTTTCTTGAAAGAGCAGTGTTTCTTTCTTGCCCTTTTTTTTGACAAGCTCTCTGTGTGCTTTTCCTCTGATCTGTATCTTGGCAAATTAAACTTGCAAATTTGACGACCAAAGTTCCTTCTAATAATTTATTGATGTGATGCATGTATTGTTAATGCTATTTGTGAATCTCTGCTGTGTGTGCTGAGATGTTTTGTTCTGTTGTGCAGCTCTAGTCAGTGACAGGCCACTGAGGAGTATATGGTCCATCGTGGTGGTGATGTTCGGAGTCGTGCTGTTTGACTTCGCTGCAGACTTCATTGACGGGCCCATCAAGGCCTACCTGTTTGATGTGTGTTCACATCACGACAAGGAGCGAGGTCTGCACTACCACGCTCTGCTCACAGGTATCTAACACACTCACACACACTGCTGTTGTTTCCTACTTCACTGCTTTTGTGTTTACTTTATGCTTATTGATGCTGATTTCAGCCATGAGCCTTTCTCTGGTGACTGTTTCTTGAGTTGAATTCATCAGCATTTTGGCGAGTTTCTATGGGACTTGTGGGAATTTAGCTAAGTAACATTCACTGATGGTGGACGGCAGCAATTCTCAGAGTTAAACTGTGTGAGTGAGTGGGTTGAGTACTGAAGAATGTGTGAACGCTTCCATGAAAAGCGGCGCTGTCTGTGTTTGCATGTTAACTAAGACTGCAGAGAAAGTGTGTATGTGTGTGTGTGTGTCTTTGAAGAAGTGTGGAATGAAAGATGAATTCTTGGGCGGCAAAGCAACCCTTAGGCGAAGAGTTGGACAATGTGGGAGAGACTTAAAAATGTTCTTACTGAGTTAGATGCCAGTTAGATGGATTGATACCACTTTTATTTACTCATTGAGCATTGAGGTTGTCTTTGCATGTCTTGGATTATGGAGATTTTATCTAAAACGCATCCCTGCCCCTTTTTTTTAAACGTTTATTATCTGTTCATCACTGTATTTTGTATAAACAGTAGGAGGACCCATATCCAACAGTAAGACATACCAGACACTGGTTTCTATTTATTTCTAGAACCCTAAATCACAAGTAAGTTCTTCACAACCTTATAAAAAAGTCTCATAATCTTTATTCAGCTTGCAATTGCATATAATAAATAACAGCAAAAAAAATCAGAAAACTGCATTGAAGCTTATGGGCTGCACACATTTGAAACATTTCCCAAACCACCTTAAAACTTATCACACTTGTGCCTTTAGGTCAGGTCAAATCCACGATTATAAACTACTAGACTCTTGAATGCAACTGCGTTTAGCTGTGTTTTGTTGAATGCAGTTTAACCCGAAAAACAGCAACACCGGTTCGCATTATAAAATGGTTAAAAATAACCAATATTCGCATCTCTTACAGTTGTGTAAAATCCCTCCTTTTCAGGCAGTCAATCTTATATTGGATGGGGTAGGACTGCAACCCAAAGAATGGAGTACAACCTTGAGGCAGATGGGAAGTTTGCCATCTAACATGTGGCTCATGTTGTGAAAATCTCTCTGGCTTGGACTCTTGGTCATGCTCCTCGAGCCACTCCAGAACAGTTTTACCCATGTGCTAGGGCAAGTTGTCCTGTTGGGGGAGTCTGTTGCCATCAGGAAGTGGTGTTGCGATTGGGAGGGGGTTCTTGGCAGAGCATTGCATTGTAATGAGATGATCAGTTCACTTCAGTTCACTCTATCTGTCAGTGGTTCTGTTGGTGTATGTTGTTTCTGCCAGCAGTCTTATAAGTCATTTAGGGTACCACCGATGGTCCGATTATGCTTGTTGACTTGTTCCTCAGCATCAGTGAAAAGAAAGACATCCCCTCAAAGATTTCTGTAGGTTTAAATTAAGACTGAAAGTCTGTAAATTACATCTGTGAAGACTGAGATGGTTAGCTTAGCTTAGCATAAAGCCTGAGCACCCCTAAAGATCACTGAATAATGTGTTGTATATCGTTTGTTGTGTGATTGATTCTAAAATAACTAACTTGACAGGTAACTGGATTTCATTATATCATTTATAGTATGGACACTGATGTAAACCATAACTTTAAAAAAATAAAATAAGTAAATGGAAAGTATTAGTTCTGATTTTGATGTGACAAAACTGCACCTCTGTAACACATTTTGCCTCATTATTTTGATTATGTGCTTTTTAGGTTTGTCTCACTCTCATTGCATTAGTCAGGCCTCGCAGGTAGTTCTTTACAGGGAAAAAGCTCCAATAAGCTCACTGAAAACTATCTGCTCAGTATCAAACAGCAAACAGGAGCAAACATGAGGTGGTGGAGACCCAAAATCACATTGCTCTGTAACAGTCACATGTCAATAAGCAGCTCTTTGCTAATAAGCTAACGAAATGAGATAAAATATCAGCGCTGTTTTTGTGCTTCATTCTACTGATAGTCTGTGTAAGTCCACTGCTGTTTTCACACCGAATGTTTTCCAGAACATAAAATATGAGTATAATTATTTAAGAAAATGATCTCAGAATGGCTGAACACTGATCCTGCTAAAGTGTCTCCGTGTGAAAATATCCATCTCTTAGTTTTATCAGCTTTGGATAACTAAATGCAAATAAATGCCCCCTTGTCTAATATGTCTCACTGGGATTACTGAGCAAGAAAAGGTAACTCTTTCCTCCAGGACTCATTTCACTTTGTGGAATTTGTGAGTTTTGGGACAAAAGCTGCTTGTTTCAGATGGGAGCGTGACGTCGCAGTGGGGGTTTGTGTGAGCATTTTTTTGCCTTTTGTAGAGCTTTAACTTGTGTGTGTCTAAGTCACACTGATACAGTGTTTCCTTTATGGATTAACATATCTGACCTTCACCCTCAGATCATGGATATATTGTTGAAATGGTAAATGGATTTTTGATTTGTACTGTCAGACACAAAGACAGTTGTTACATTTCATTGAAGGTCGATGCTGCGGGGTCATGATACAACAATAATGTTCTCAGAGACACACAGGATGTTTGACTCCTCGTTCACAGTGATAGATTGCCCTGTACTCCCTGAGACGAACAAGCCTGTAATTATGTGTGACACCCTGGACAGCTCAACACACTGTTTGTGCCACTGATGGACACATTTAGAGGCAAGTCAGGTTTTTGTTTTTTTCCATTTGAGCAAATATGTCTGATTTAGCAGATCCTCCTAAACGTTCAAAGCACAAATCTTTGAAATTCAGCGGTTTATATCTGAAAAAGCAGGGACAAAGACGGATGTCAGTGACATTGACCTTTCCTATATTTCAGTACAGGCCCCCATGAAGCATTTAATCCTCCAGCATTTCAATGATATTTAGTTAACGAGGATTTTCAGCAAGTTCAAATTTCCATTGAAAAATAAACACTTAACCGTTCTGTTCAGACACGTGTAGACTAATTGTAGGTCATGTGGTGCCTTGAAGTTCAGGAAACACCTCAGTATAGTTTGGTATGCAGGAATTATAGACGAACTGAATTATGTGTTATTTTCTTTCTTACTTTGCAGAATTTATACTAGCCAGCACTTGAGGGGAACCTTGAATTCTTTTCAATAGCAATCTGTAAATAAAATACATCCTCTGTAGATAGTGATAGTATAGCGTCTCTTAACTTGGATGAGTTGGGTGAGAATTATGCAGCTAAAAATTACTTTCTTTGCTATTATCGACTGGCACCAATGTGGGAAAATTAATATTTTAGCCTCATTTTTCCTTTATACTCTGCCTCCATATGCTTAAAACATGTGTTCCAAATGAGTGCATTAAGAAATATCTATAAACTAAAGATCGACATCAAGCAGATCCTCTTTCCCGCACTTATTGGGGGTAAGATGATGTTTTTGGTGTGAGCGTCAGTTGTGCGCTCAGCTGTCAGCAGGCGCCGGGTGGTGTGAGCATAAGTCAGCCAGTAATCCAGCCCTGAGCTAGTCATGTGCTGCAGTCATGGGTCTGGACTGAGAGAGACAGAGGCCAGGCACATGATTCCTGAGACGCCAATGCCACCGCTGGTATGTGAGGGTTGGGGCGGAAAAGAGCAAGAACTGCGAGTTTCTCTGTAATTTGTGTACTTTTTCTTGGGAGCCGCACTAATCTCATGCCCATTATAATCAATACTCCGCTTTCGTGAGGGGGTGGGTAGCATTTTTAATGTTCACAGTTAGTTTCTTAGTGGCTGCATGAGTCATTATTGGTGAGGGATTTTCTATAGCAGCAGGTGGAGCAAGCTGGAGACAAAAACAGCCTGTAATATCTCCATAATGTTTGGATGGATTGCCATCATTTGTGGTACAGACACTCATGTTCCCTTCAGGGTGAATTACAAAAACCCTGATGATCCTTCAACTTCTTATCCAGGGCCAACAGAAGATTAACATTTTAATTTGTCCATAATTTTGGTTTATAAAAGGAATAACTGCAAAACTAAAAACACTCCCATCATTTTCAGCTGCAGTTAGTGTTGAGTGAGAATTAGAAAATGTTTCCGCACTAAAACACTAAAGCAGAGATAAAAATCATATTCACTGACTGTGTGCTTTGACTTGTGCTTTTTGTTTTTTAACACTCACGTCCCTAAACCCCACCAACAGGTTTGAAATTTGTTTTAATGTCACAAACGCTGAACGTCGGAATGATGGAACGAGACTTTCTTTATAAATTTATGGGAGATGGCGGCGTAACCACGAAACGCAGTAGGTTGAGGACGCCGTAAACCGAGAACCTACTGTATATGTAGCTTAAAAAACGGTCAGCTTATGACATTTGCATAACATAATCTACCAAACTCAGAAAGATATAATAATTCTCCATAGGTAAAATATATTAAATTCATTTCTACCATTCATTTTACATGATATTGTGTGGGTTTTCTTTTGCTTTTTAGTGTTTAATGAAGAATATTTACAAGAGTAAAAACAGTACAATTCCATATATTATAAAGATAGATAGATAGATAGATAGATAGATAGATAGATAGATAGATAGATAGATAGATAGATAGATAGATAGATATTTTATTCATCCTCTTGGGGAAATTCAAGGCATGATGAGCTGTTCCATCTGGATAATTCTTCAAATCTAACCCTAAAATCTTGACATTTTATCAAAACTGCTTAAACTTACATCTACAATTGTTTGAAAATTGAGTCTACAAGTGAGTTGTATTTAAAAAATCACTCTCTAAGTTTCATGAATGACAAAATTAGCTATGGAGGTCAAAACTGTTTCTTGCACCAGACTGTAAACGTGTACTTCTGCTATAAAGTTAGCCATTTTAACACGGGCTTCTATGGAGATTTACTCACTGTTGTAGCCAACCTCTAAAGAACTGCGGTTTTTGGCACTTCACATACTTGCTTCATTTCTTAAGTAATTCTTTTTTTTAAATTAAATACTATTTATTACAGCTGCTCTTTCAGTCTCCTGATTTTTGTTGTAAAGATTTTTTTTACACATACACCGAATCCCTTTACACCAGACGAGCAAACTTGCTGAACATTTGCATCGTCACTGCGTGCATAGTAGCTTATAAAAGACAAAGGAAGTCTTTGAATCTATTTCATGAGATAAGTGCAGAAGAAAGCTACAAGCTCATTGAAACCTTCCAAATGGACTCTTGCACACCATCTAACTTGCAATAATACTAATACTAATTGATCTTATGTTGCTAGACCTTCACTGAGCACACTCGCATAACCCAGAGCTGCTAGAGTGGGTGTAGACTCCTGTTTGAAACAATGCCTATAAGAGGTTGTTTTTCATTATTGTATAGGAGCTATTCAAGCTGCCCTCTCAGCCCTGGGGAAACAATTTTTATAGCTTTAACGTGAAACCATTTGACTTTAAGTGGCACTTCTTAGTCCATTTCTATACAGTTTCACCTTGCCAGTATTACGTCTCTCCAGCTTGTTTTCATTTTCATCCGTTTCCACTGGAGAAACACTTTTATGTCTGATTTGCTTTGTTGCACTGTTCCACAATACAGAGTTCGCAGGTATTGCAGAGGCAGAAAGGTACACAGTTAGACCAATATTAATGATGCAGGAGGAGAAAAGTGAGGGATCTGGAAGTGGAAAAGAGATTTTTCTTGTAGCACACAAATTGCTACCTTAAAGTGAAGTGTGACTCCTGCCGTGGTTGTTGCTTTGGCAGTCGCTGAAATGAAGAGAAATAGCGGCTATTTCAGGTGGCCAACTGTAGAGGACAAAGAGGACTGCAAGAGTTGATGAATGAGTGATTCAGTCAGTCAGTCAGTCAGTCAGCAAAACAATTAATTTGTTATTTATTAACCACATGTTAATTAGTCAAAATCCCCCTGTGCAACGCTTGTGTGTGCGTCACAATGTAGACATGTGATGACCTTTAAGAGGACGCATCAGTCAACAAGAGTCTCCTGCGGCAGTTTTCTCTTTTATTATCCAGCAAGCTTATCTAATCTCCTTCAAAACCAATATTACGCAAAACGGCATCACATTTTACAAAAAAGCAAAATTCTGTGCTGCACAGAAACATGCTATGTAGTTATATAAAAATATGCTGAAACATGTGTATTCTTTTCTGTTTTCACAACATTTGATCCTCTTTGAAACAGCGTACATGTGAAGACTTGAGCAACACCCCAAGGACAATAAGCTTTTACAGTCACTTACTTAAAAAAATTTGAAAAATCAATCAGTGTCACAGACTTCTGTTGAATAAGTAAGTGTACCTTTTTGATCAGAGGGTAGTATCATCCCCCCTTGAACCTGCAGGGCCAAAATTGACCCGTTTTTAAGCTTAAAAATTTGGGAAAAATATATTCTTACAGTGAAACTTCTGATGGCCACACTTTCAACATTTTTGGGAAATCTTTGAACATTTTTTGTTGGAAAAAAAGAAATGTTAAAAATGTTTCTTAAGAACATTCAAGAAAGAAGAAAGAATCAACCAAAATTGTGTGAATGTTCTTAAAGAAAATATTGGAATCTTTTCTGATATATATGTAATCACTTTAGATGTTTTTTAGGATTTTTTGGAGGATTTTTACTCATTTTTTGAAAATATTTACAAGAATTTTCTTGCCACATTTGGGGGATTTTTTTTAATATAAAACATTTAAGACAAACTTTTAAGGAATTATTGGAATTTTCTTCCTGAAGATTTTTGCAGATTTGCAGAAATGTTTTCGCTGAATTTTTGGGGTTTTTTCAGACAAGGAAACAATATTTTTTGATGCCCATAAATGAGGACAACAGGAGGGCTGAATAACCTTTTGTTGGTGTTTCCCATAATTTTCTGCCAGTCTCTAGTTTTTGATCCCTCATCAACATAAACTCCTTTTAGTACAAGACCTATAGAGGGTTTTCTTGCAAGCACAGCTCATTTCAAACCTCAACAGAACATTTCAATCCGGTATAATTCTGAACTCTGACTCAGTCATTCCATAAACCTCAGTTTCTTTAGAATCATTTCATGGTGGATTTGTTAATCTGAGAATGCTGTTGAATAGTTCACTTCTACTTCAACTGTCGGGCAGATTGCCTCACATTATCTTCAAGCGCTGTTTGATTCTGATTCAGAAGTCCGAGTTGAATTAATGACCTGTGTGAGAACTTTCTCTTGAAAAGTCAAAGCTATGTGACAGTGTGTACAGGTGTCGCTCAGAATAATGAACGTAGAGAGAATTATTATCTGAATCTGTGGCTCTGTTTGCTTTACAGAGCTGTATTGTTTCACCTCTGTCTCACAGCTCTCATAGAGTTATTTCTGACGGCAGCAGACTGATTTTTTTTTGAGTGAAAGGCCTCCAAATAAAAACTGCCTTGCCTGCTTCCCAAGCACGTAAAATGAGCAACCAGCTGGGGACCACTACGGTGCATTAAGCAGCTAAAAAGCCTCATAGACCTCTAAATCAAAAATAAATAAACTCTCACAGACAGTTTTGCCGTTTTAATTTAAAAGGACACGCTACTACCAACTATGTAACAGCACTTCCGAATGACAAACTCTCACTGGGAGGGTCGCTGAGAGTTTTGTTGCTGGTTTTCTTTCCTTTACTCCTCCTCCTGGTTTACTCTCTGCTTTGATCTTCACCTCTGCAGGTCTGGGTGGAGCGTGTGGTTACCTGGTTGGAGCGATGGACTGGGGTCACTCAGTGTTGGGTCGGCTGCTGGGCTCCGAGTACCAAGTCATCTTCTTCTTCTCAGCGCTGACCTGGGGCATCTTCCTCACCGTGCATCTCTTCAGTATTCCAGAGCAGCCGCTAGGCAAAGACCCATCCGCCTCTGACTCCTCATCTACCAGCGCCCTCCACCTGCTTGTCTCCCACAGTAATGGGTATGGAGCCCTGGTTAAGGAGCCTGTCTCCTCCACACTCACAGCACCAGTTCCAGACCTCAGACCGAGGTCTTTCTCAGCGCTGGGGGAGGCGAACTCTGTGACCTCCAGTGCCAAGCAGCCAAACAAGGAGGTATGTGATGTGCAGAACGCAATTATTTTTACCGTGTGCATATAAATGGAGTAAGTGGAGTACTTTTCATCTACCCAATAACTGCACTAATCATCCTGGTTGGGGTTGTGTATGGTGTTTGTGATGTCAGTTATGCCTCGATAAGCCAAGTTGCCTTTTTTGAAAGATAGAAACGGTAACGAATCAACATGTCCTGTGACAACACGCTACCAACAGCGGGACTTGTGTTGGACATATTTTTATGTAATATGTCAAGCTCCATCTGGATTGAGCGTTGAATCTTTTAAACTGTGTAAAAATGTCAACTTTTTAAACAGAATCTTACTTTGGTGAAGACGAAGAATTCACAGAGGGCCAGATTTGATACACCTGGCATGCGGGAAGCGACAATTGTGTTATTGAATTAAGAAGTATCTGTCTATCCACCTCCCAATTTTCAGGGCTGAGAAATGAAGCAAGTGTGTGAAGTGTCAAAAACCTCAGTTCTTTGAATGGCCACTTGAGGTTGGCCACAACAGCGAGTCAATCCTCATAGAAGCCCATGTTAAAATGGCTCAGTTTATGGCAGAAGTAAATATGTTTACAGTCTGGTACAAGAAACAGGTTTGACCTACATAACTAATTTTCTCATTCATGAAACTGCACAAAGAGTTATATAGAACTCACTTGTAGTACTTAAACAAGATAATGTAGATGTACATTTAAGTAGTTTTGATAAAATGTCAAGATTTTAAGGTTAGATTTGAAGAATTATCCAGATGGAAGCTCATAAATACAAGGTGACACAAAAAACGGGAACTTTTTCATAGTAATTGAAACCTTAAAACATGCCATTTAAGAAACAATGATGGAATTTTCATTTTTTTAATTACTTCCTGTAGATGGCGTCCTCCTGTACGAATGCATTCTTGAAATCTACCTGAGGCTATCTCAAGAGTAAAGTGTACACGACTCGACCAAGAACTCTGGATGAGTTAAAACAGAGAATTCAGGATGAAATTCACAGTATCCCAGCTGAGATGTTGCAGCGGTCAATGAGGAATCTCAGCAGCAGATTTCAAGAATGCATTCGTACAGGAGGACGCCATCTACAGGAAGGAATTTTTAAAAAATTAAAATTTCATCATTGTTTCTTAAATGGCATGTTTTAAGGTTTCAATTACTATGAATAAAATATTTTTTTCCATCACTCTTGGTTTTATTGGATTGTTAAAAAGTTCCAGTTTTTTTGTGTCACCCTGTACTTGAATTTCCCTGAGAGGTTGAATAAAGTATCTATCTATCCATCCATCCATCCATCCATCCATCCATCCATCCATCCATCCATTCATCCATTCATCCGTCCATTCATCCATCCATCCATCCATCCCTCCATTCATCCATCCATCCATCCATCCATCCATTCATCCATCCATCCATCCATCCATCCATCCATCCATCCATCCATCCATCCATCCATCCATCGCTGTGCTGTGAGCAGGCGCCCAACAAATTGGAGCAGCCACATGCCATCGTGCCCCAGTTCAGGTTTTTGTGTCAAATGTTCGCCAGGTTGATTAGTTCTGATGACATACAGCTAAATGTTGAGGAAAACAAGTATGCTCCTGGTGTGCTTCCAACCTGACACACTTGGTCCGATTTTGGAAACTGTGGGCACTTTGAAAATTATTGTTTCTCCTCTTCATGGTAGCGGCAGAAAAACATCTCATCACCACTGATGATTCTGGACATGAAGGTTGGATCATCCTGTGCTCCACTTTGAGATTCATAGAGACATCTCAACTATGCACCTACCAGTGGTCAGAAAAAATATTTAGCACAGGCGCCATTGTTGATGACATCATCCACCAACCTGGAACTTTTTGATCGACCTGTTTTTGATCGACCTGCGTATTTTGGAGAAAGTTCTGCTGCTAACTTGGCCAATAATAGTAGTTTAACTTTGAAGTGTTTTGCAGTTCAAATGATAAACTGGGATATACTTAGAGATAACTCTAATGAATAATATGGAATGTGAAGTGGCAAGAATACATCCAAAGCAGCATAAATGTGAAATGATTCACTGCATTATGAGGATATTATTCACTATACAGCTTTGTTTCCTTTCAAATCTGCATTTTCTGTCTTTAATCATCTCCAATCTATGATCCTAGAGCACAGTCCTTAATTAGACCCCTCTGAGGTGTTTATGATCAGTCCCTTCATTCATTCTGATTAAGTTCTTTTTTTTCCGTGCAGGCATGTTTTTTTGATTGCTGAATCGTTTGAAGTGTCATGAGCTTTAAGTGCCACTAGCAACGAAATGCCAGGAGAGTAATGAGTGCTACGAGAGGAAACCTTTGCTGTCAGTGTTGTAGCCGTTGTGTATCTGTGCAGGCCCAGAAGAGGATGACATTCAGGTCGTTGATGAAAGCCATCGTCGACATGCCGAGCCACTACCGCTGCCTGTGTGTCAGTCACCTGCTGGGATGGACAGCTTTCCTCTGCAACATGCTCTTCTTTACCGATTTCATGGGACAGGTATTGATTTATGTGTCTCTGCATATGGACTCTAAACATGCAGGCTTCACTCCATGAATTCTAATGTCACAGCGGTATGAACCTTACCCAGTTGTGACTTGGTCTTGGTCCTACAATTCGGTTCTCTGTCACTGTTTTCTTGGAAAAAACGCCCCTCTCAGAACAAGAAAAAAAAAATCTTATTTCAAGGAACTTTAACCTTGAAATAAGTGAAAAAAATCTGCCAATAGAACAAGTGAAAAATGACTTGGTAAGATTTCGTGAAATAAGTTGTGATATTTAGAATATTGAGATCTTCAAATCAGCTGGGAAAACTTATTTTAAGCTATATTTTACCGGGATTGTCAAGCTTAGATGTATCAAAATAAGCCAAATGAGGTAAAAAAAAAAAAAAAGTTTTTCACTCCAAATTTGAGATGTATTAACCCTCCTGTTGTCTTCATTTATGGGCACCAAAAAATATTGTTTCCTTGTCTGAAAAAAATCAGCTAAAAATTCAATCAAAAATTTTGAAAATTTGCAAAATCTTCAGGAAGAAAATTCCAATAATTCCGTAAAAAAATTCCCTTAAAATTTTTATTTAAAAAAAAATACCCCAAATTTGGCAAAAAATTCTTTTAATTTTTTTTTTCAAAAAATGAGTAAAAATCTTCCCAAAAATCCTAAAATGATCTAAAGTGGTTACATATATATCAGTAAAACTTCTAATATTTTCTTTAAGAGCATTCACATAAAAATCAACCAAAATCCAGTGAAATTCACTGCATTTTGGTTGATTCTTTTTTGTGAATGTTCTTAAAGAAACATTTTTAACATTTCTTTTGTTTTCCATCAGAAATGTTCAAAAATTTCGCAAAAATGTTGAAAATGTGGACATCAGAAGTTTCACTGTGAAAATATTTTTTTTTTCCACATTTTAAACTTTAAAACAGGTCAATTGGAACCGGCAGGATGACATGAGGGTTAAACATATTGTGAGTTTTCTTGTAAAATACAACCCAAAACAAGATAATTTCAAGATTGTTTGACTTAACAAGATATTTAAGATGCATCGTCTTAAAACAAGTCCCTCCATCTTGCTGAAATGTCACTTGTTAAGTGAATTTATCTTAAATCAAGTGGGAAGAGACATTTTGACTAAAAAAAAGGACAAATAGACTTGGTAAGAGTTTAAGTTTTTGCAGTGTTGGATGTTGCTGTGTGCGGATCTTAACCACAGCGTACTTGCCAACAGATGATGAAATGATGCAGACATACAGATTTCTATTTTGAACATTTATTATTCATATTCAAACCACTTTCCAAACAAACACTTGCTTCTTCCAGCTCCTCAAATGCTTTATTCCACAGAATAAGGAAGCGTTTGGAGCGGTCCATGCAGACTGTTGTTGACTTGTGTAGATGACGAAATTGAAAATGATGACAGAGGCCGTACTCGCATATATGAGAAGTGTAGCCTTAGATATAACTCTACACTGTTAGCTATGAAGTCCTTGCGTCTCTCTCCACCCATCCGTCCCCAGTCTGCTGCAGCTGGAGCACACCACCTCACCGACAACTCTGCTTAAACACTGTAAAACTACTGTACCCTACATATTTGCAAGTTGTCATACTGGAGTAATTTAACCATAAATGTTTGAACAGGAAACTGATTCTGAAGAAGAATAATGTTATAGAGAACCTCACTCTGCAAGCTGACAGGATTGGCTGCTTAAATTTGTGACATAAAATCCTGGAAGTCGTTTTTTTTTTGTGAGACAGTGATCAATACACTGCAGCTTCAAGGACAAAATGCTCAATCATGGTTTGACAACTTGTTTTTGTGTCCTTTACTGCATTAACAAACACCATAGGGACATGTCCAGGTCAGGATCTGTAAAAAGAAATGTGATGGGTTCTTTATTTACTTTATTTTTTGGATGGTTGATCGAAATTTGCAGTGTGAAAACCCGAGGCTCTAAGAGATGGCAGCGCTTTTGATAAACAATTTATTTCTGCAGCAATCATCCGATTAAACTGTGAAAACATTAATCATCACTCGTAGCCCTTAATATGACTCAATGTCAAATGAGGCGAGCTGACAAATTGAGAACAATGCCATTAGAAGTGAATGACAACAAAGTGCAACAAGCGTCTGCATTCAAGCCCCATTAACCTCTGATTGTGTGGGAGCAGGCGGAGGCTGACGGCGTGGGAGTTTTCTGTTATTGTGTGTAGTCTTTTGTCGACATGCCTAATAGTGATGAATGCTTCACAGGCTCACAGCGCGCATGGTGATCAAAGCACACACTTTCTATCATGGAACAGTACTCACGGCGTTGGTTCATTAAGCTCAGATGAATGTTATCTGAAGCTGCAGCCGTTGTTATCAGGAATAAGACACATATAGTCAGGCTCCCTGATGAGTGAAAGGAAAGCATCATCACCAATTTTTTTGCAGGAAAAAAGATAAAAGCATGTATATGTTATATTCGTGAAGCTGAGTGCTTAGATCCCTCAGCCTGTGACTCTGACTAATGTAATTGTCTGCTAAGAATAGGACTCTGTGTTATTTGCAGATTGTATACCGGGGAAATCCTTATGCAGACCACAACTCTACAGCGTACATCACTTACGAGAGAGGTGTGGAAGTTGGCTGCTGGGGGCTGTGCATTAACGCAGTGTCCTCTGCTCTCTACTCATGTAAGTGCTCTACATCTGCCTGAGTGACAAACAGAGTGTCTGAATTGGTGTTCCCTTCTATTTTCATCATGGCAGGCAGCATTGTGTCCCGCAGTGACATTATTAGTACCTCTGTGAGTCACAGCCTGGTCGTGCAGCGAAATGAAGAACAGCGGGAAATTAACGCTTCCCTGTGTATCAGGATTACACGCTGCAGCCATCTATTAGCAGCAATAGTATGCCGAACCATGTTACTACGTGCACACATTTTGCTTTTTTAACTTGAATGATGTTTACATTTTTTAAATTTTATTTTGAAATATCAGTGAAATGGAATGTAAATTTGCATGTATAATGAGCACATAATAAAAACCTGTAGCTGTGAATAACCTTTTTTTTTTTAAAGATTTCACTTTTATTGAAATTAAAATTTATTTCTGTGAATATTTAAATACGATTAGTGAGATACGGTTAGTGAGAATTAACTAAAAATATCTATCAAACAAACATTTAAAAGCCAAGAAATACACATGATCTAATGTATCATTATAAATATGAAAAGCATCGTAATTATGGGAAACTAGTGTGTATTTATAAGGTGGTTATTTTATGTTATTTTGCTGTTTTTTGTTTTGTTTTTTGCAGCCCCAGCTCCTGAAATGTTACTGTTCTTTTACTGTTTTTGTTTTTTTTTCACAGTGTGCACTTCCGTTCAAAAGTAGGTTAAGACAATATCCATGTAAAATCCCAACTGTTAAACCGAGAAAACTAATGTGATACATGCACAGCAGAGCTCAGCCAAAGACATTAAAGGCTGGCCACAGACTCAGTGTGAAATTGGCTCCATTTAGTATGGAGGCTGAGAAAAAGAAAAAGTACTTTTACAGGCCTTTTTTTTTTTCTTTTTAAATCCATTGCTGCTCGGAAATAAGAGACATCCTGTTCAATTAAATGTCAGTCAACTGTGTTAAATCTAATACTGTGGACCATAAAAACCAGAAATAGTTATGACATAACCCACTATCTCCCCTGAATCAACACAACTCAGGTGGGTTTGTTGATTCACAAAGTAATAATAACTGTCCATGACATATGTGTTTGTGTGCTTTTCAGATGTGCAGCGCTTCCTCCTCCCATACATCGGCCTGAAGGGATTATACTTTATGGGCTACTTTGTGTTTGGTCTGGGCACCAGCCTGATTGGCCTCTTTCCCAACGTTATCGCCACCCTCATCCTCTGCAGCGTGTTTGGTGTCATGTCCAGCACGCTCTACACCATCCCGTTCAACCTGATAGCCGAGTATCAGCGTGAAGAAGAGGTAATGGGCCGGCAGTGGAGGCGTTGTACACAGATGAAATGCTCAGAAGTAACTGAAAAAAACTGTTCAGTGATGATGTTATTCAGTGAGAATGTAGCTCAAGAATAAGCTGACATAATCATTTTAACTTCTCACTCGTCAGTTTCATTTAATAATAGTCCACATGATTACAAATCTGTTCACTCACTACATAACAGGCTATTATAGATTTACATGGTTCTTGAATGAACCTTTAATACGTAAACATTTATATACTGTACATGACAACAGATGTGTGGACTATATTATGCATTTAAAAAATTACAGTGTTGTGTGATCAGCTGTTGATCGCTGCCTATCAAGAGCTGTTGAATCTTTAGCAGTAAACACTTGGCGTAAATTGCTGTAATGAGCAAACCAGCAGGAGCCGCAATACAAAACATGCCGTTGGCTCAGTGATTTCTGTTTTCTTACAGCTATTAATATTAAAAGACTGGTGTTTGTTGGGATTTCACTTTGATCTAAATTATAGCTGTATGAGCTTATTTTCATGCCCAGAATCAAAACCTGTTGATCCCAGACATCTATCAGTGAAAAACAAAACTGTAGCCATACGGTCGACTACACAAAACAATAGAGCAGCAATGACAAGCTCAATAACCCATTCGCTGATATGCAACTACAGAATAGCCATTTTAGTCGCTTTAAGCCAAAACGTCAAGTTCTTGTTCTTAAGTCGAGCAACTCCAAACAGATGATCAAAATCAGGTATAAGAGCTGACTTTCAGTCTTTGACTTCAGTCTCGTCTGAATTCAGCAGTAGGAAATGACAGGTCATCCAGGTCTTTTTGTCTTAAGGCAATCTTGCAGTCTGGCTAGCTGATTAGTTTCATCTGGCTTCATAGATAAATACAACTGAGTGTCATCAGCATAACAATGGTAATTAATACAGTGCTTCCTAATAATATTGCCTAAAGCAGGGGTGTCCAAACTTTTTGCAAAGAGGGCCAGATTTGATAAAGTGAAGATGCCTGGGGGCCAGTACTTCATTTGTGATGTTTTTTTAAGCACAAAAGTTACATGCAAATGTACACCATTTTAAAACAATTTTCATTGTCACAATTCTCTTTATTTTTCAAATGGCAGTGTAACCAAATATAAGCCACTCAAACAGACATGAACAACTCTAAAAACACAATTCTGCCTTTAATTCATACCTGGAGAGTCAGATAACATTGAACTGTATGGAATACCTTAAATTTCCATGAGTTTGATCATTATTTTTGCCTCATTAACATTTTAAACAGGAGTTATATGTAATGCAAAGTTGTCCATTATCATTAAAGTTTAAAACAAGTGAATTTTGCTCTTGTCTTTTACAAGATCTTTCAGAGAGTAATAGTTTGTGTCACATCTACAGGTACACAACATCAACAGTTATAACCAAATCTTATTCAAGATGTGTAATAAAATAAAAAAAGTGCCATAAGTCCAAGTGCATAAGTATGCTTTTGGCTTTTCACTGTTAATAGTGACAGATGTTACCGTTCAAAACATTCAGTTTCAGATTGATCAAGAAACCAATAACTTGCTGACACTTATGAGAAGGGTGGTACTGAGATTTGGATTTCAGTAAAGAGGCCAGGTCTGGTTTGCGGGAAGTGGTTGAGATGCGTAAAATGTCACGTAAGTGGGAGTCACTTAGTCTTGACCTCAGTCTGTTCTTGTTTAAGTTCATGACGATGTCTGCTCACACAAATATGTGGAGCCGAATAGGCTCAGCATTTTCTTGGGAAATGTTCGCATTTCTGGAAACCTGCCTTTATCCAGCTGCCCATAACAGTCAACAAGAGAAAGCTGCTGGTGCTTACCGCACCGCTCATCATCACCCTGCAGCTCAATGAGCTCCAGCTGCAGCTGTGGAGGAGCATCATCAGGGTCCACAGAGAAGGGAGAAGAGAAAAGCAACATGTCCTTTTCAATAACTGCAAAATCCCGAAAGCGTTTGTTAAATTCCATAGAAAGAGATGCGATAGCTGTTGCATAACTCATTTGTGCACCGATGTTGTCCTGTGGGAAACTGTCGATGACCTCTTTCAAAGCTCGAATTTGCGCGGTGCAGGGCTCCGTTTGGGACTAGTGTCTCTGGAAAAGTTGCAGCTTGGTTCCAAAGGCCTTGATGTGAGTGTACAGCTGGCTCACCACTGCATCTTGTCCTTGCAGATTAACATTCAGCGCATTCAGATGCTTCGTTATGTCAACCAAAAAAGCCAAATCTGCCAGCCATACAGGATCAGACAGTTCTTCCATCGGTTGCCCCTTTTCACCCAAAAAACATCCAATTTCCTCTCTGAGAGAGAAAAATCGCTGCATTGCGGACCCCCGACTTAGCCACCTCACAGCGTTGTGATATATTACGTCTCCGTATTCAGCCTGAATGTCAAGCAAGAACTGCTGAAACTGTCGGTGGTGTAGAGCTTTAGAGCGAATAGAATTGATTGCCTTTACCACTGATTTCATAACATGATCAAATTTGAGATGTTTGGCGCAGAGTGCCTGCTGGTGAATTATACAGTGAAGTTTAATAGCGTTACCTCCTTCTTCACTGACTTTATTGCAGATCAATGTGGACAATCCACTTCACTCACCAGCTATGGCAGGCGCACCGTCGGTAATGATCCCAGAAACTTTACTCCATGGCAGTTTCAGATCATCCACAGCTTCAAAAACCGAAACGAAAAAAATCTGTTCCTCTGGTTTGGCCTTTAAGGCTTTTTTCAGATCAAGCAGCTCCTCTGTTACGTTCATGTTGTCATCAACTCCTCTTAAAAAAATCAAGAGCTGTGCAGTGTCAAATGCATCGGTGCTTTCATCGCAGGCTAATGAGAAATAATCAAAAGCCACTCCCCTTTCCCCCAGTTGTCTCTGAATATCTGATGATATGTCCTCAACTCTCCGTGCCACAGTGTTAATGTACCTTCAGTAAAAGGTTTCCCATGTTTAGCTATTAACATGGTCACTTCGTAGCTTGCTTTGGTGATACTTTCCTTGACTCACAGGCCCGCATGAAGAATCGCTGTTGTGATGCCAGAGCAGCTTGGAGTTGGTTCACTTTTTCAGCGCGGTCACTCCCTGTTAGCTTGTCATATGTGTTAGCATGTTTAGTTTGGTAGTGTCTCTTTATGTTAAAATCTTTAAACAAGGCAACAGTCTCTTGACAAATAAGACAAACGCAATTGCCTCGATCTTCAGTGAAGAAGTAATGTAATTCCCATCTTTCCTGAAAGTGGCGGCCCTCACTATCAACTTTCCTCTTTTTCTTTGCAGTCGCCATTGCAGCAATGAGCAGAGAAGGGTTCACCAAGGATGCAGAGCCAAATAGCATTAAAGTGGTGCTGCCACCATGTGGTGAAATGAGGAATTACATTTTAAGTTTTGTGATTTATTTAGTCTGTTAGACAGTGCTAGCGGGCCATAAATAATACATTATAAGACCGAAGTTGTGGGCCGTATGAAATCCTACCGTGGGCCGTGATTAGCCCCTGGGCCGGACTTTGGACATGACTGGCCTAAAGAAAGCATGTATAATGTGAACAGTGTTGGCTCAAAGACCAAACCCTTAGGAACTCCATGATTAACCTTACTATGCTTAGAGGAGTCATTGTTGATGTGCACAAACTGGAACCTGTCTGATAAGTAGGATTTGAACCAGTCCAGTGCTGTCCTTTTAATGCCAATAGAATGTTCTAGTAGCTGTAATAAAAACTTGTGGTCGATAGTGTCAAATGCTGCACTAAGGTCCACTAAAACAAGTATAGAGACCAGTCCATTGTCTGAAGTTATGATAAGGTGCTATGATGCCTGAATGAAACTCTTCAAACAAGCTATTCCTTTGTAAATGTTCACATAATTAATTTGCAAGAGTTCTCTCCACAACTAGTCCAGGTTCAGGCATATGTAGGGCTGGATATCAATCTAAAAGTTTCAATACTGGTACCAATACTGATACCTTCACTTCGATACCGGTTCCTAAACGATACTTTTTTCTATACCAGTTTTACAATATATACTCTAACAGAATGAAAATTGCATTACACATTACTTTTCACATCTTGAGTTTAATTTCCCAGTGATTTCCAGTGCAAAAGAATATTTGCAAGCAATGTACAGTTCAATACATACTGAACCACCTTCGCCCCCTGACCCTTCCTGGCCGACCCGGAGCCGGTCGCGGCGCACCGCCGCGGAGGAAATCCGTCCGGCGGGGGACGGCCCGCACCCGGGGAGAGGTCCCGTGAGGGGATCCTCCCGCACCAAGCGGCCACCCCTGGCCCGCCGAGTTGAATCCCCTGGGCGGACTGCGCGGACCCCACCCGTTTACCTCTTAACAGTTTACCTCTTACCTCTTGAACTCTCTCTTCAAAGTTCTTTTCAACTTTCCCTTAAGGTACTTGTCGACTATCGGTCTCGTGCCGGTATTTAGCCTTAGATGGAGTTTACCACCCGCTTTGGCATATACTGCACCGCGCATTATTGGCGTCCATTTTACAAAAGTAGAGCCACGTTTTAGACCTCAGAGGCATCTTTTCCCACTTCGACGACACGCTACACAACTGCAGTAAAGTCAATGTACCTAACGTGAAACCTGTCTGTGAATGGGGGAGGCGTGCCACAGCATGTTTTTTTTCCGGCTTGCCGCAATCACGTGTAATGTTACAGCCAATCACAGGTTTTCTTTATCATAATCACGTGATAAGTACCAGAACATGGACTCGAAAGACCGAAATTTCGGTCGGTACCATTAAAGAACCGAAGTTCGGTACCCAGCCCTAGGCATATGGGTTCTGTAAAGCGTCTTGAGACAACTTGAATTGGCGCTATATAAATAAATGAATTGAATTGAGGCTGCATGGTGCAGTAGTGGTTAGCACTTTCACCTTGCAGCAAGAAGATCCCCGGTTCAAATCCCGGTCTGGGCCTGGGATCTTTCTGCATGGAGTTTGCATGTTCTCCCTGTGCATGCGTGGGTTTTCTCCGGGTACTCCGGCTTCCTCCCACAGTCCAAAAATATGCTGAGGTTAATTGGTTACTCTAAATTGCCCGTAGGTGTGAATGTGAGTGTGACTGTTCATCTGTGTATGTAGCCCTGTGACAGACTGGCGACCTGTCCAGGGTGTCCCCTGCCTTCGCCTGAGGCAGCTGAGATAGGCTCCAGCCCCCCCCGCGACCCTAGTGAGGATAAAGCGGTGTATAGAGAATGGATAGATGGATGGATGGATGGATGGAATTGAATTGAGTTAAATCCATGAATCCTGGCTCCTACACTTTCCATATTAAAACTTTATAGTCTCTGTCATGAGACCTGGTTAAACACAGGCTTGCTGTTATGCATTTTAGGTTTGATGCCAAAGCTGAGATATTCCTAGAAAAGTCCTTCAGTGTCGTAAAAGACATTATTCTTTACTGACCTGATGATGACCTGGTGAGTACTACTCTTTGTAAAGACTGAGCCGAGCACCCTGTGTAAAATTAGTGCAATGTCCCTTCAACTCAATTTACTTTATCACAACAGGAAAACCCACTTAATATAATTGCTGTTTCCAGGACGTCTGGGGAACATTTATTAAAAACAATCAATAAAGCAATGAAAATATATCAAGTGCTGGTAATAGTCTGTCAATCAAGTGCACAGGCATGTGGATTTGTTTGTAGTTAAGTCCAGATAGTGGCAAAACACTTAAGGCTGCTCTTGAACGCAGCACTTTATGCAACATGCAGCAAAAAACTTACTGACAGCTCACTGACATTTAAAAGTTTTATTTCAATATCAGCTAGATGAAAAGATCCAGAGGAAAAAAAAATCACTTTCAGTTTATGGCTTCTATGTAAAATTTAATCTCTGATGTTGAAGTGAACACATTAACTTTTTTATAATATTGTGGCGACCTTTTGAAAAAGCTATGACCCATCAATTAAACATACATCAGCATCATCCCCTCATCAATCTATGTTTGTTAGAAAGACACACTTTTTCTGGCATGCTCAATCGATAGCTCGTAAGATTAATTGGTGATGAAATCCAACATGAAATGGCTGCACTGGAAATAAAAATCTTCATGGGAGGGTCTCATAATATTTTTAGAGATGAGTCTGTTTACCCAACTGTTGATTGCTGTTTGCCATGGACATCCGGTGGTTATGAAATTGATATTGCTGTCGTATTTTCCCCTCCTCCTCCTTCTCTGTAATTGCTAACACCACTGCCCGCTGTGCTTCCAGGAACAACTGAAGCTTCAAGGAAGCAATAAAAGTCCTCGTGGCTCTGGGATGGACTGTGCGGCGCTCACCTGCATGGTCCAGCTGGCTCAGATCATCGTGGGCGCCGGGCTCGGAGCTCTGGTCAACGCAGCGGGGAGCGTTATCGTGGTGGTCCTCTCAGCCTCGACAATGTCCCTGTTCGGCTGCATCTTCATCGCCTTCTTTATCAGACAAGTTGAATGATTTTGCTTATAGAAAAACTATTTTAATTATATTGTTTTAATAAATAAAGATTGTCTAAAATGTCTTTCGTTTTCCTTTCCTTGTACCTCAATGGCATTTATACATTTTGGGGGGTTTCTCAGTGCTGGAGCCTGGGGATTTCCTTATATGTTATTACACTGCTGGTCAAAATGCATTGATCTGAGCAGTCCACTTAATTAGCCGTTAGCTATATATAGTTATTCCCCTGATTACCCAGGAGAATTCACCTACTACCACTTCTAAAGCTCACTAATTATCTTCAGCAAGATATATTGTGTAGGTTAGTGAGCTTTAGAGTTGCTTGCTCTTTATCTAGTGATCTTATATTTTAGTTTCTCCAGATCAATATGAACTAATCAGAAGGTAAAATGTTTGATAGGAGTCTTAAACAACAGTGCATAATTTACGTGGACGTGACGTTTAAGCTTTTGTTTATATCGATTGTTAGGATGACCGTTTTGCAGTGGGATAAAACAGGAGGCTTGAGGCAAGATAAGATGCTGGTGAACCTGGCATTTATTCACCAACATTCCCATAAAAAGAACACAAACAGCACAGGTGGTTAACTGATGTGTTGTGGTGCTCCTTTTCTCTCTTAGCTCTTACTCAGCTGCCAGTCTTTTATAGGCATCCCTCTCATCAGCCCCTCAGGCCTACCAACATAAGGGTAATCCAAAATAATCAAACACAAGAATTTCACAAAAATATAACATGTCTTTCATTTTAACTATGATGACAAACATTAAAACTGGATATCCATTTGCTAAAAATGACTTCCAACATCCTCATCAATCAGTATACTTGTTTTATCACCTGAAGACATTTCTTCTCACCCTCTCCTCACCTACACTTGGTTCCTCCTGGAACCTTCAAAAAGATGTTCCGGGACATGGGGACTCTTTTGGCTGGAACACCTGTCGTGACAACAGAGAGGTGAGTCATGTCCGACTTTTCAATTTGAACATTCTTAAAACAATGCTCCACACCCACTTCAACAGGAATTCGGTCATAAATTAGGTCCAATCACTTAATCATTGTACAAAAACTGTTGTTTTCTGGCTTGTAGTCCTCACCAGGGTTCAGCTGGTGAGGACTACAAGTTCACCTGCATTAATTTGTGAGTTCTTTTTTCTTTACAGAGAGCTACTCCTACCTAACTGTCTGGTCAACCAAATATAATTTTTAAAAAATCACTAACTTACACTTCTAAGTCTCACTAATGAACTTTAGTGAGATGTATTGTACTAAATAGTTATCTTGACACTGAACAGAGCTGACTGCTGGTGCTGTTAGCTCCATATTACCTATAGAACAGTTGTAGCGATCTTCATCTAACCCTCTAACAAGAAAGGGAATAATATGTTTCTTGTTATGCTCATCATCAACATTATGAACAGTCCTCACTTACACCAGCAGTCAAAAGTTTGGACACACCTTCTCAATTAATCCTTATTTTCATGGCTATTTACATTGTAGATTCTCACTGAAGACATCAGCACTATGAATGAGCGCATATGGAATTATGTAGTAAGCAAAAAAGTGTGAATTAAGTCAAAACATTTTTTTAAAATTTTAGATTCTTTGCTTTGATTACTGCTGTGCACACTCTTGGTATTCTCTCAATGAGCTTCATGAGGTGGTCACTTGAAATGGTTTTCCAACAGTCTTGAAGGCGTTTCCAGAGATGCAGAGTACTTGTTGGCCCTTTTGCCTTCACTCTGTGGTCCATCTCATTCCAAACCATCTGGACTGGGTTTAGGTCAGGTGAATGTGGAGGCCAGATCATCTGACGCAGCACTCCATCACTCTCCTTCTTGGTCAGATAGCCCTTACACAGCCTAGACGTGTGTTTGGGGTCATTGTCCTGTTGAAAAATAAATGATGGTCCAACTAAACGCAAACCAGATGGGATGGCATGTTGTTGCAGGGTGCTGTGGTAGCCATGCTGGTTCAGTGTGCCTTCAGTTTTGAATAAATCCTCAACAGTGTCACCAGCAAAGCACCCCCACACCATCACACCTCCTCCTCCATGCTTCACACATGTGAAGTGAAAACCATTTCAGGTGACCACCTCATGAAGCTCATCCAGAGAATACCAGGAGTGTGCAAAACAGTAATCAAAGCAAATGGTGGCTACTCTGAAGAATCTAAAATACGAAACATGTTTTGACTTATTTCATACTTTTGCTTGCTACATAACTCCATATGTGTTCATTCATAGTTTTGATGCTTTCAGTGAGAATCTACAATGTAAATAATCATGAAAATAAAGATTAAATGAGAAGGTGTGTCCAAACTTTTGACTGGTCGTGTATGGTGTAGAATGGATGTGCAGAGTTTGATTTCAAAAGGCCTGTTTTCATTTTTCACGGTTAAAAGCAGAGACGACTATCCTATTTACAAAGCAACCTTATAAGGGACCATAGTTACATGAATGGTTACATTACTACTAGCAAATTTACATTACTAGTGGCTGTAGTCATTATTATGGGAGAAAAGGAGGAGGTGATCTCATAGCTATAGAGCCACAGTATCCACTCAGGGAGGAGGTCAGGGTTGATAGATGGGTTGAAGAACACTGCACTTTAACAAATTGCTGTTCATTAATGGTCTTAAACCGAAATTTGAGCTCAGCCTTTCTATTATCTGAACAGCAGGCTTATTCTTGTAACCATGGTGCCCTGTTTTAACCCAAACCCTGATGTCTCCTCAAACCAAGCTGTTTTTCTGCCTGAATCTAACTAAGCAGAAGATGTTGGGTCAGATTCAGAAAGCAGGAACAAACAAATGTATGTGGTCATTCGCGTTGTTCAGAACTTGTTGGTCCAGCAGTTCAACGTTTCAAATGAAAAATAATTGAGGAAAATTTGGGAATTTTCAATATTGGGTGAAAAGTCATTGTCACTTTAAACATTTTTAACAAAATATTAGGGTGGAGCATTTTTCAAATATATCTTTTTGTTGCACTTTGGAAAACAGGTTATCTAATTTAGTTACTGGAATGATTTGAAGAAGAAAGAACAAACGGGGTAACCGCTGCGTGTTGGGCCTCCATTCTGTTTCAGTCACTGAAGCTTTATCACTAAATCGCAGTGCAAAACTGAGCTCACTCCTCATTAAGTTTGTGTTTCTGCCTCCAGGCTTTACAAGGTGACAGATCAGTGGCTTGCTCACTTGTCAAAGCTTGCTTTCACCCTTGTCTGGTATGAACTTTTCGCTACAAAGGACAGTTGTTGTGTCGGAAATCACCGTTCATATGTCTTCCAGCAGGAATAAGGTGCTTATCTTCATGAAATTTAGACATAATTCAAGATGTGAAATGAATGAGAAAAGGAACACAACAAAAAGCACGCACAAAACAATCAAAATATCTTTGACATTCTGCTTGGTAGATGTCAGAGGTTGTTCTCCTGCTCCTCAGGAGGTAAATGTTGAGCTTGTCTCTAGCTGAATGCACGCTGTTACTTCTGAATTTATCATCAGTTTGCTTCAAGTCATTTCTCCTCTTTCAGCTGAGATTTTACCAGCAGATGAAATACTCTGTGTGTCCACCGGATTCAACACCCACATGACAGATCAGACCTGTATACTAATTTAATACTCAGATCTCAGGGCCATTATCCATTTATTTCTAATTAAATCAGCCTGATGCCATGTGCAGAAAATAGTCCTTTTGCTTTTAGCTGCCTAATTAATTAATCTATATGCATTTAGCTCAGGATGTTGATTCCATTAGTGGGTGTGCCGCACGCCTGTTAGTCTTATCTCTGTTGCATATTTATTAGTGCTTTTTTTGTTTGGCTCTGTTGCCGTTTTGTCTCACCAGGTGGCCACAGCTTGTTGGCAGGAGGAGGATAAAGGAAAGATTCTTTTAAGAAATCAGACAGCATGGAGTCTGCTGCCTAATTTAATCCCGAACTTTTTATTCAATCTGGACAGTTAAATTGGTTATTAGAGCAGAGTTTCACCTAAAAGAAACTCCTGCACATACTGTTGGCATATCAATGGCAGCATTGGTGGGAATCTGTCAATTAACAGCAAATAAAATGTCATTTCTGACGAATACCTGCCTTTAAACTGTATTTACATTTAGCGATTTATGTTGTCTCTGGCTTATTAAATGTCATGGATGCCTTTTTGGCAAACTGATGTGAATAAATTAAACATAAGTGAGAGATATTCCCTCTGGCCCCACATAGGAGCTTTTATTGTAGATGAGGTGCTGCCATCTGCAGCAGTCAAAAACATATGAATTTTAAAATGCTGCTAATTTCTCCATTAGCAAGAGCAAAATTCAGAATTGTGTTTTTAAAGGAATTTTAAAATCCATTTTATGCTTGGTTGTGATTGAAGCCATTGAACATGTGACAGATTACTTTAAGTTACTCATTTTAATAGTAAGTTTTTTTTCCCTGAAATCTTTTTGGTATTTTAAAAGTCCAGCAAGTTAAAAATGAATGGTTTGTTTAAGTTATTCTAAAAATCAGAACAAATTTTAAGAAAGTTCTGTAATAACGACAAAAGGACTGATGTAAAAACAAGATCATTATCAGAATATAGTGTTTGATTTTCTTATATTTATGATGCATGAGGCCTTTTCTATACACATGGACCCAACTTTTCATCAGTTTAGGATATGCAGATCCTCCATTAAAGCTCTCTTTAAAAAATAAATGAAACCAGCAGCTCTGTGAAATTATTTTACTCATTTTTATTGGGTTTAACATGAAGCCTGAGACTGCGATGACAGTTTAAGACAAACTGTAACAAGAAAAAGAGCAGCAAGTACTTCACATGTTTACGTTTGACTTGCACATTCAATACAAAGAACATTCAAAATATATTTTTTTATATACAGGTGTCTCTTTTAGTAAGAGCAGTTAAAAAAAAAAAAAAACTCAAATGAGATCAGGCCAAGGTCAAATCTGTGTGGACAAGCATGACTCATCACTGACAGCTGCTTTAGGTTTTCTCGCCTTTGCGAAAATCCAGCTTTCTGTCAAATGTCAGACAATAACCGCAGGGATTCACTCAAAATGCATGTAGATACAGAGATAAGAGAGGATTAGAAAAACGGTCCGTGGCACCTCAGACTAAGTGCTGTTCTGTGGCAGTTCTCGCCTCTCGTTGTAAATCACAGCTCCTGGGGGATAAAACGCCACCGCGGGCTCCTCTGGCGCGCTGATGGCCAGCGGGACGTGGCCCTGCTCGTACATCTCCGGCTTGGTGGTGGCTGTGATCGGCCTGATCGTGGTCAGAGTCGGCGAAGTCATCCGCCAGAAAAGTTTTTTCAGCGCCTTTCTGAACTCCCGCCTCATCAGGCAGTAGAGGATGGGGTTGAGACAGCTGTTGGAGTGCGCCAGGCACACGGACACCGGGAACACGTACACCTGCATGGTGTAGTACTCGTAGCTGAAGGGAACCACGTTGAGTTTGACCAGGATGCCCCAGACTGTGAGCGCCTGGTTGGGCAGCCAGCAGAGGAAAAAGGACAAGACCACGATAGTGACGGACTTGGTGACCTTGGCGCGTCGTTTGGCGCTGGACGTGTTGATGTTTTTGGAGCTGATGAAGCGCAAAAGCAGCAGATAGGAGGCGGAGATGATGCCCAGAGGCGCCACGAAGCCCAGCAGCACTTTCTGGGACTGGTAGAGCCCCAGCCAGAACTGCGTGGTCCCGTTGGTGTCAGGGAATTTGACGAGGCACAGGTCGTCGTTTGAAAACTCCACGGTGGTGGAGAAAACTCCGTGCGGCAGAGCGGCGGAGAAGGCGACGACCCAGATGAAAACCGTGGCGCACCGAGCCGAGCAGCAGTGCGTCCGCCGCCGCCTGCCTTTCAGCGCGGAGGCGAGGGACCAGTACCTCACCACGCTCATAGCCGTGAGGAAAAACACGCTGGCGTACATGTTCATGGCCGTCACGTAGGAAACTATCTTACACATGGCTTTACCGAAAACCCAGTTAAAGTCCAGTGCGTTCTCCACCGCCCAGAACGGCAGAGTCAGCACGAACTGGAAGTCAGTCACCGCCAAACTGGTCACAAAGAGGTTGATGGAGGATTTTTTCCACACTTGTTTAGAGTTCATCAGATACAAAACCAGTAAGTTTCCAACCAAACCCAGCGCACAAACCAGAGAGTAGATGACAGAGATGGTAATCCTCACAACGGCGGCGCCATCTCCTCCCAAATCAGTTTTACCCAAGTCTGGCAGGTGGAGGTCACCGGACGAGCGGTTGGTGGTGTTGAAAATGCAGCTGAAGTTGGAGGATACAGCATTTACTATCCCCGCTGAGCCTTCGTAGTTGCAGTCGGTAGTTTCTCCAGACATTTTAACTTTTATCCTCGAGGATGTTTACCAAAGTCATGATCCAAATGCTGAAGAAAATCCCTGGATTTCGGTTCATGCGTCAGCCTCCATGTTCCCCAGTAGCATCTGCAAATATGAATAACCTACACGGTGCAGGTTTAGTGTGAATCGAAACAAACATAGCAGGAAGGAACGTGTGTATAGGTGACAGAGCTGCGCGCCAGGTTTGTCCTCCTGCTCAGACTTCAGTCCGTCTCAGCTCTCCAAACCGTGGAAAAGCGTCTTGACGCAGCGCTCAGGCGCAATCTGGCGCTGTCCGTGGTTCTGATGAGACGCCACGAAGGAGGGGACATAGTCATCTTACGATTTATTTTTGCTGGTTTTTCGCTCTATACTGGCAAACGCGCACATATGCATAGGTTATAAGTGAAGGGTGCATGACTGTTATGAACCGCTAAAAGCTTTCGTGGGATGACTTGTGTTCTTTCCAATGTGGCTTCAGTTCTTCTAAGGTTTCCTGATTCCACTTTAAACTGGGTGATGCTCAGTAGCCTGCTGGTTCATCAGTGCCTCCAGGGTTCACTTGCTTTAATGGCACAGATGGAAATGACCACTTTAGGAGGCGTTTTGGTTTGTGAATAAAATGGTTCCTGTAAATTCTGGGCTGTAAAGTATTGTAGGAAATAACTGAGGAGGTGAATGATGGGTCAGCTGAAGAGGAGGAGACTCAAGTGTGTCAAAAGTTGGAGAAAAGGCTTGGATTAAATTGCTAGACTGGGAGTTATTAGTCATTACAGTGTATTGGTATTGTGGTGGTTTTAATGCACCGATTTGTTCCATTTCTGCTGAATTTATGGTGGGAAAGATTTTATTTATGTCGAGGAAAATACAACATCCAGGCACTCAGTGACACTTCAAAAAGTAAAGCAGCAGTTCCAGCTTATTCAAAATACACGTTTACATGATCTGTGCCTTTTCAGTCAGACAATAGAAACACATTTATGCACATACTTTTTTTTTAAAGCAGGGTTTACTAATTTTTTCCATTTTGTTCCATCAAGTGAATAAATCTTGGTCAATGCAGCAGCAGATCCATTTATTCCGGCCACTTACATAATGAGCTGAAGTGCCTTTTCTGCCAACACAGAGAAAAAAAATCAAGGGAAAAAGAGGGTTTTGTTGTGTCCTTTACTAAAGAGCAACTTCATTATAGTGTACTTGGTAGAAATTGGAGCACTTTGAATTTTTTTTTCTTTTCTTTTAGGTGTCCTTTTCTGAGGGAAAAAAAACTCTGAGTACCAAAATTAAATGTGACAAAAACTCAAGGATGGCATGGAAAAAGGAGGACCAGAACCAGACAAGTCTGTCAGGTAAAAGCTGCCAAATGTTTCACAACTACCTGAAATATTTTCCACTGAAATTTTTCAGTAGCCTTGACAGCTGTTGTGTCCTGACAAATGGTTTGTCCATGGTGATAGTTGTAGCCAAAGACAGATTTTAAGTTGTAATCAGACATGACCTGATTATGAACAGCACTAAATCATTGTTTCTAATGCTTATTAAACTGTTTGTGTTTTGTAGGTCTAATGTCATTGTGATTATGTGAAAACTAAACTGAAATGAACATGATTTACAGATTGTTTTCATTTGTAAAATTAAAAATTATATCTTTTGCCCTGTAATCTTTAAACTATGATTCATTTTGATGCATCACTAACATTCAGTCAAAATGTTTCGACAAGTAAAAACTGCATTGTACGAGTTAAATAGGTGCTTTAAAGCTATTTAAAGAACTGGACCGGTTATAATTAAGGCTTCAGAGCAAGTAAAATAAGGTAGAGATGCAAGGATAATTGCTGGGATAATGCAGCCCATCTATCAATCATATTAATTACAGTCTAGTGATGGTGATGATGACGGTGGTGGTGATGATGGTGGTGGTGGCGATGATGGTGACGATGATGATGATGGTGGTGACAATTGAACAATGATGGTGGTGGTGATGATGATGATGATATTGATGATGATGGTGATGATGATGGTGGTTGCTAACCAGGGCCGGCCCTTGGACTTTGGTGGCCCTAAGCAAGATTTTTTTTGTGGCCCCAAAACATGCACAGGGCAACTACCAAATCACGTGCACAGCTTGTAATTGGGTTAAAACACACATGCACATGATTAACAGCAAATATGTATTTTTTTAAAAATGTATCCTGGACAGGGACAAAATGCGAATCACACACTTATTGTGGTGTGGCCCCCTCTAGTGGATGTGGCTATAAACAACGGCATAGAGTGTTTATGCCAGCGGCTGGCCCTGTTGCTAACTTTCTACATTAATGATCTTAGTTGTAGTTTAAGAGAACAAGATGATCAAATAAATGGCAACAATGAGAGCCAAACAAAATTTGTAAAAATAATAACAGTAATAATAATTACAGAAATGTGCAAAGAAACATTCTAATTTCATGGATTTTTCCTAAAAAAAAAAAAAAAAGTTTTATGTTTTCTCTGGTGAGCTAAAAATACGTCAATACTCATAACAAATCAAATCGAGTCATGCTGGTTCTGCTCTTTTGTCTCCTTGGTAGAACA
This sequence comes from Acanthochromis polyacanthus, assembly GCF_021347895.1. Classification (NCBI taxonomy): domain Eukaryota; kingdom Metazoa; phylum Chordata; class Actinopteri; family Pomacentridae; genus Acanthochromis; species Acanthochromis polyacanthus. The sequence continues at coordinate 12,629,240 of NC_067130.1, forward strand.
TCATTACCATCATTCGTCAACATCAACAGTGAGTCAGCTGGCAGGTTGTTTGGTTCATGAGTTCAGTGAAGAGGGAACAGTGTTCTTTCGGAAGCAGGACAAAACATGTCTGGGAGAAAGTGTTTGTGCAGCTTTACAGTTTATGCAATGCTGCTTTTCTCTGACAGACACGAATCATCATTAATCATGTGTGCTCTTCACACAGGATGCCATCGCTTGTTTTATGAGGCATTGTAGCAGTTTTTTTCAATTTTGCAGCTCTATATTATGAAGGTATTCATAATGTTTCCTCTCTTAATCTTCCTTGATTTCCTCACACACAGTGAACAGCTTTAGTGATTTTGGACGCATCACTGCTTTTATGCATAATCAGGGGAGATGCAGTCTGCAGGAAAACAGACAATTTCTGATCTTGGTCCAGCCCTGAATCCATAGTAGAAATACTGCGACAATTTCTTTCAATTTTAGTTTAGCCAAATTTCTTTTTCTTTTTTTTTTCTTTTTTAACATTGTTTAGTTTATAAAATGCCGGGAATTAGTGGAAAATGACCCATTATTATTCCTTTATTTTCAAATGTCCTGTTTGATGCAATCAACAATTCAAAACACCTAAATTCTTAGTTCATTATCATAGAAACATGGAAGAACTAAAAAAATAAAATTTAACATTTTTAAAAAATCAGATTTTTAAGCATTCCATTGTCGGCTTTGCTTTAAAGTGATTCAAACGATGAACCGGTCATTGAACTGTTGCCAAGTATGTCTATAGTTATTCCCAAGTGACTCCAAGCTGAAATGGAAAACAATGAAACTAATATACACAATCTATTCTTGACTAAACATTTTCACTCCAGAGCCCCTCAGGAGTTGGTTGATACATCATCCTGTATCAACCCTATTTAATATGATTTTTTTTTATTAAGATCATTTTGGCTGCTGGACCTCAGACCTGTCATCTTCCATCCAACTAGTACATCCTCCCTAACTTTCCCTCCAGTCTTAGTCACCTGACCTTCATGTGTTTAAACCCGCCATCATATTCCTGCCTAACTGTTGCTTCATTTTGTACTCTGAGTTCTTTTCAATATACCAAGGCCTCCACTTGTCTCTACTGCAGTGACTCAGACATCATTCGCTCTTACAAGAACTCACTTCTAGGAGACAGAGAGAGGAGGCCTTTAGAGGAGTTTGGAGTGACAAAACACAGATGTATCCTACATGGAAGTGGCTTATTAAAGTGGCTGAATGCAGCAGTTTTATGGGTAATTTGGCAGGTGACACAAATGTGTTGCATACTAGAAAGAGCTGCTTAGGAGTAACACTACGGAACAAAGGAATCCTCCTTTAGCAGCTTCAGCTCCTTCATCTTTGAGGTCTTTCTTGCATCACTTTTAAATCCACACTGGGATGAGCTATGAAGTGAGAGAGGGACATAATTAGAGATGTTAGCACAGGCCTGGGAGATAAAAAAAATTGCTCTAATGACACCTCATTAGTAGCAATAAGAAAATTGTCCTATAGATTTATCAGTAGTTTCACTTAAATGCTTTAGAAGAGGACTTCAACCAGACAAGCTGTAATTACTCTTTCATGTTATCTGGAGGAAGCGACGCAGCTGAAACGAGCACAAAAACATTTGTGGCAAACTGAGGAAGTTTTCTTGGAATGCTTCTGTTTCCATTCACCTTGCCTAATAGGAACAAGGCTGTTGTTAGTAACGTTTGTTGGTCAGTTTTTCCACAGAGAGGATTTTTTGACAATAATCTTTCCTAATCTATATGGAATAAGATGAATTTGGAGTTGTGGTAGTTTCTGTCCAATCTATCAGCCAGAATGCACTGAAAAGGTGATATCTTCGAGGTAACCACCTTGTCTTTCACTCCTCTCCAGAGTTTTTGTTTTTACACATTTTCAAATCTTATGTGCACACTTGGCAATTTCTGAACTGTGTTTAAAATGTTTAAGCTAACGTAGATCTGTTTTCTATAAGTGATGCTCTGACATTTTCTTCTGGCATTTTAAATCAATCTTTATGGTTTTATGCTGTCAGAAATGTCACAGAATAGTTGTATTGAACAGAGTGTTAAAGAGCACAATGCATGAGAAACACACTGAAACATTCAGCTGCACTCTGCTGTAGAAATGTGAGAGAAACATTCTTCCTTTGTGCTCTTTGTGGTTTGAAATGTTAACTCATTTGCTGCTGTTTATTTCTGCCTGAGAAGCTGTTGTCAGCTCCTCCGTAGGGGCTGTTTGATCTGATTTTGATGGTTCAACAGCACTCCAAGTAAGAAATTTATTTAAGTGTAAAATGAGGTTCTTCATAGTGTGTTGTCACTCCAGTTCTGTTACTACCATCAGATTATTCAGTTCAATTCAATTTTATTCCTATAGCGCCATTTACAATTCAGATTGTGTCAAGATGCTTTACAGAATCCATATGCGTGAACCCCCCGAGCAAGCCCTAAGGCGACAGTGGCAGGAAAAAACTCCCTTTTAACAGGAAGAAACCTTGAGCGGAGCCCATGTGCTGCTGGCCGGCTGGGTTGAGATGGACAAAATCAGAAAAGGTAGAGAGAATGGGAAAAGGGGGATGGAGAGGAGAAGAGGCGGGTGGGGGACAAAGAAACACACACAGTGACATGCATGCATGTTATGAGAAACATACCATGCATGTAAAACACATATAATCAAGTGTTTAAGATGCAGATTCATGCACTGAGTCTCAACATGCTCAACATGCGAGATGCAAATTGCAGTTTAACTTGGGGGGCTTCGACTAAAGCTGCAGCACTGACATTTGCATATCGTCCATCATCAGTTACGATTCAGGGAGACATTGATGCCTGTACCAAATTAGTGTAAATGTCAACATGTAAAATAAATTTTACAGAGGCAGTTTTCCGATCTTCATCCTGCTGTGTGGTTTCATTTGATAAGACAGGCAGGAATCATGTGGGCGAAGTGATGAATCATCAGTTATGATGATGATAATGATAACTGAATGAAAACCAAATCGAATTCATTATCCCTAAAGTCAGCATCCATCTTCTGTTTGTGGGAATCAAAATAAAAGAAATTAAGATTCTAAATCTTCTGCGGAAATGCTCCTTCAACAAACATTTGCAATTTCATTTTGGGTTTATGTGCCTAAAATCTTATGTGGAAATCAACACGTCAGATCCTCTGTGAATCTCTGCAACACTGAGTGGAAAACCAAGTAAAGCTCCCTGACAGGAGACGACTCGGCAGCATCTGTTCCACTCACTACCTGCCATCCTTATCATGGTTTCCTGATCTTCTGAGTTTTGTAGCCAATCTTTACATGACAGCTGCATGAATTTATAGAATGATGTTTGATGCATCCTCTCTGTATTTACACTAAGTCTCTTAAAACCTCGGTGAAATGTCACTTTTCCAAAAATAGATTCAGGACACATGAAGCAGATTTGACAAATTTAGCTTTGGCATTAGTGGTAGGAACAACATTCAGCCTAATAGTAATATGACTAAGTGAGTTAGCAGCTGTCAGATCATAGTGTGATTCTTCCTCTTGTAACAAAAGTGCATCAGAAAAACACTTGTGGAAAAACCCAGTCTGTTAGTAGAACAATTATTCAGACCATTTACTTATATATTATAAAAAGCAGCAACACCATGAAGAGAAAATCCAGTGCATCTAATTCAACATTTTTCTTAAATAAAATCACTATAATATTCTATTAAAGCATGAAATGTAAAGGCTTTCATTATAGCAATAGATATTACATTCTTAAACATGAACACATTAACATTGTTTTCATGGCTGATTTAAACGATTTTATGTATTTTTTTATAGTGTAACAATACAGCGTAGCCTGCTATGAATGCTCATTTTATTTTGGAGAAATATAACCTTCTTAACCCCTGGCAGTTTTTAGACATTTTTTTTTTTGCTACTTTCACACTTTTTCATCTGTTCTTGCAGTATAAAGTCCTGCTCTTCCATTGAAACTGCACTGCCATCGCTAGGAGTAGAGAGAAGAAATGTCTTTTGCACAGTATGACAAAAGCTGAATTTATTTGATCATCTATTTTACAAAAACTGGAAAACTGATGTCAGCATCAAATAGCTTCTCAGTTGCACCAAGAAGTGCAGAATTAGTTTTCTTACAGAATCTTGAACATACTGTTCATTTTTGGCAAGTTGTAAATGGTATTAGCACCGTGGGAAAGTTGAAAATCCAGCCATTATTCTTGTAAATACATAATACAACAGCCACAACATTAAAACCAGCTGCCTAATATTGTGCAGGTCCACCTTGTGTGACAACAACAATTCTGAGAGTCTAAAATCAAGACTTTGGCAGCAGATCCTTTGGGTCATGTGGGTTGCAGTGTGGGGTCTCCATGGATCCAACTTGTTCCAGTGCATCTTTTGGATGCTCTATGGGATTTAATAAACTATGGAGGTCGGGTCAACACCTCGGGCTTTGTTGTGGTCATTGTGCTGCTCCTGTGCAGTTTTTGCAGCGTATCGGGCTGGGTCATTCCGTGTGGTTTCACCAGATGGTGGTTGCCGCACCATTTTCAAATTAGTCCTAAATTTGTATGCCACTAGATAGTCACAAAAGTACTTTCTATGCAAAATTGTAGGCCTGTAGCTCAAATAGTTTCTGAGTTATGGGGTCTGAAATTTTCAGAATTTGGACTATAAAAAGCCTCGCTAGCGTTTTTTGCATCTTCAAGTGGTTATTTCTCAGCTTCTAGACATACCAGAGAGCTGTGAGTTGGTAAACAAGTCCTCTGCATGTAGCTAGTGCCACACAAACATCCCCAGGTGTTTCCTTACACTCTGCAGGCCATGGGGGCTTGCTAAAAATGCTAAAAATTAAGAGATACCTACTCACGAGTGGGGTTTGGGACCTTAAAAGTACTAGAAATACTGCACAGAAGTGTTCTAACACCCCTGGGTTCCATTCTACACAAACGTGTGTGATAACTTAGCAAACTGGAGCTTTCTAGGTACCTCAGTTTGGAAAATATGAGCTCCCAAATTTGGACGAGATTTTTAATTGGCTATTTTTGGTGGCAAAAATCTCAGTGTGGGACAGATACCAGAGACCCCACATTTTTCGACAAGACAGTTCATCTGTCTTCTATCACTGTACAAAAAACCAGCAGGGTTATATTTGTAGTTACTGAGATATTCTTACTCAAAATGGGTGATGTCAAAATCATTTTTTGCTTTTCAGTACTTTAAATTGGGATACAAGTATTAGTAGTCATTCCAATGGTAGTATTATGTATGTTTTGTTCTTTTTGAAATGTTAGTCGTTAAAGGTGACTACCTTCAAAAAGTGTAATGGTATAACTTAGGTATACCTAAGTTATAACTTAGGTGTAGGTTCTTTTGCTTGTAACATGGCATTGTACAATTAAATTTAACAAGTTTAATCCCACTGCACTGATACTGTAAAATTCAACATTATTGTTGTTATTTTTAAATTAATCAACCATGAACTACTACAGAGCTCCCTCAATTCAAGTTAGTACATGTAATTTGTATGTGTATGTTATAATTACATGTATGCATTGCAAATTTTCCGGTCCGTCGCAGGCTTTTATTTTGAAAGGCAGAGACAGGAAGATCTCACCTGGTCAAAATTTCAATTGGAAAGGCTGTGTGAAGCTGAGAGGTTTCACTGATTTTCAGGCTGACATGCAGCCTGTGGAGGTATTGGGTGTGAGTGTTTCATTACAATAGGTGCCCTAATTAATCAAATAGGACAGTGTCTCTGTCGTTCTACATAAGCAAAGAAGTACAATGTTACATTTTTGGCAAAAACACAGATACACATCATGATATTGTAATGAAAAAATACATGTCAAACTCAAATTTCCACATACACATACATTTTAATTTTAACAATTTTCAACATATACACAGAAATGTTATTTTGATCACATTTTTTTTTATTATATCTTCATCTTTGTTTAAACATGTACTCACTAATTTCACAATTTTGCTTGCTAGTAGTGAGTGTTCTTTTTCTGTGGAAAAGAAAAAACAGGCATTAGTTCAGTTGTATTAAACTGACTTGACTTTATATATGTCAAACAAGTGCAAATCTCTATAGTATGTTTTTACCTGAAACATGTCTCCTCGTAGCTGTGAAGCAGATATGGAGCTACAGCCGTTACCGGACCGATACAGGCCATCGGCCGACACTGCAGCACCGCTGGTCAGTTGATGACAGAAAGTGGAGTCTGAATTCTGAAGTTAGATGATGAAACAAGCATATTTTTACACATTAGTTTGACATGTTGCATCAGTGGAGCAAATCTCTGTGTTGAACATTTTTTCTTACCTGAGACATGTCTGTAGGCAGATTCAAGGTGTATATCTTTGGATGCTGCCTAACTCGGGGTCACAGGACACAGGACAGGAAACACATGACAGGACACACAGGACAGGAAAGGAAAGAAATAGAGAGGATGAGGGTGACAGAGGTTGAAGAGGTGAGGAGAAAGGAGGCAGAAGGGGTGAGGAGATGGACAGGACACACGACACAGGACAGGACACACAGGACAGGAAACACATGACAGGACATACGACAGGACACAGTACACATGACAGAACGCACATGACAGGACGCACATGACAGGACGCACATGACAGGACGCACATGACAGGACGCACATGACAGGACGCACATGACAGGACGCACATGACAGGACGCACATGACAGGACACACATGACAGGAAACACATGACAGGACATACGACAGGACACAGTACACATGACAGAACGCACACGACAGGAAACACACGACAGGAAACACACGACAGGACACACATGACAGGACACACATGACAGGACACACATGACAGGACACACATGACAGGACACACATGACAGGACACAGATTGAAGACGTGAGGACATGGAGGAAATGGGAGGCTCAAGGGCAGCAGCACTTGAGCCAACTCCAGAAGCCCTTTCTCCTACTCTTGGTTTTCTTCTCCCGCTCCTGTTGTTTGTTTGTCTCTTCGATCACCTCTTCACTTATTTTTTTATTGTTTTTTCTCGCTTTGGGACCTCTGAAAAACTTGAAGCGTCCCTTTTTCTCTTGGATATAAAGGTCCTCCAGGTCTTCTATCTCTCTTTTATTCCTGAGCTGTTCTTGGAAGAGCACTTTCTCCAGTTGTGAGTTCTCTGTCTGGAGAGTTTCAATCTGATCGGTACTGAGCTTGATGACCGCTAGGAGAGACTCAATAGACTCAATAGTCTTTTCTACTAATGCCTGATGTTCTTTCTGCAGCTTGTTGTTCTCTTCCTGCAGGTCTTCTTTCTCTTCTTTGCTCCTGAGCAGTTCTTGGAACTGTGTCTGGAGAGTTTCAAACTGATCAGTCTTGGACCTGATGACGTTCTCAGTCAGCCTGATCTTCTCCTCCAGTCTGTTTGTCTTTTCTGCCAATTCCTGACTTTCTTTCATTTTCGATTCCTCATTTTCTTGGTCCTTATTGATAGCTTGCAGTTGGACTTCATCCTGCAGGTCGTTGATGGTGGTCGACTGTTTTTGTTGCTCCAAGACATCTCTCTGCTGCTCAAGATCTCCCTTTTGTGTATGGACTTCTTTTTTCTGCTCGTCCAGTTCCTTCTCTTTGTCCAGCAGAATCTCTTCCAGGTGCTGGATCCTGGCCTTAGAGTGAACCATCTCATGGGATAACTGCTGGTTCTCAGCGATGAGCTGCTGGATTTGAATGCTCATATGATGATTATGCTCTATCAGGAAGTTCAGGTAGTTAGTGTCTGCCTGAGGGGCGCCACAAGAGCTTTGGGGCCCGGCGGGGTTCACGTGGTGGTGGTTTGGCCCACGGTAATTTGGTCCTCCTCTGCACCTCGGATTGGTCCTGATTGGCATGGCAGCAGAACTTTTGTTCAACAGTGGTTGAAAAGAAATAAAAGGTGAAAACTGCAGTAGTTGTTTGGTTGCAGAAGTAGATTCTTCAACAGCACTGAAGTTCTGGAAGACGGTCGAAGGTTTGTTGAGTTTGGTCAATTCCTTGCTCTGCTTTCTTCGCTGGTCGCTGGTTTGCTCGCTGCCTTTGGCTATAGATAGAAGTGAGTGGTTTTAACAATTCACCCTATACTTATAATCTCTGCTGATGATGTCTAGAATCTTCCATTCGGAACCAGAAACAATCATCATCAAAAAAAAAAACAACCTATATCTATCTCTAGGTTGTTTTTTTTTTTAGATGATTTTTTATCTTTAGCTTGTTCTTTTTAGATAATTTTTTCACCTTGTCAGCTGAAAACCATTAACAGAATGCACTGAGGTACAGTATCAAAATAAAATGGTCATGAATTGAAATTTAAAAAAATAATTGAAATTGTCACTGAAAGTCTCATCTTTGAGCACACATTACCCCCAAAAAAACAATAATGCAGAAATCAACCAATGATATTTTCTGACACTTTTGTACTTGGATAAAACAAAACAAAACATACAGAATATTTTTTTAACATTAAATGCTTGGTCACAAAAATGAAAAAGAAAATGTGATGAACTTAACTGATTGAGCAGATATGACAAGTTGTACCACCAAAAACAAAAATATTGCTGGATAGCATAATCCAATTTCATATTTGGATTCTATGTTGCAAGTTAAGGAAACAGAATAAACTATTACCTATTACACTTATTGAATTAATTTACTTATCAGAAAAAAGTGACCTTGTATCTTGCTCACATCAACACATCACATTATCATTAAATATTCCAAAATGAATATTTCCCAGTAGAAAAATCCTGCTATCCCAACATATCTATGCATTTGGTCATGGTTACAGTCAAATTATTCCAAGTCTGGAGCTTTAAAACCAAATTTTGTCTTAACAAAAATGTTTGTCCTGCTCTTTACAGGAGTTCTGGTTGTTTTTTTTATAACAAGATGTTAAAAATTACAAGATAAGTACAAAACTTAGTGTTATATCCTGTTCTGACTCATGGATTTCATTACAAATTGGACAAAGTTGTAGAGAAATAGTTTAAAACTGCCTTCTGAATGTTTCCTCTGGTGTTTGCTTCATCAAACAGAACAGTGAAGTCACTTACCTCAAAAATGTTGGGTTTCTTGGATTTTGTTGAAAGAAAGGTTGTTGCTGCTCGTTTCAGAGTATTCCTGTTGTCTTGCTGAAATCCTTGAGACACTGTCCAGAACTGTCTGTACACTGAGATTTAAATGATGCATGAATGTCTAATTCAAAACAATTTTTTAAAGAGGTGTTCATTCTGCATAGAAACCATTATGCAATGGTTTCTATGACAACGGTACATCAGATCATGCTCAAACTTGGTAGGTGTATTGCAGGGGTCCTGAGGAAGTGCAGTGGGGAGTTTGAATCAGATTGGATGAACGGTGGTGTTTTTTCAATGCAATGAAATCAAGGTAGTCACATTCTGACAGCAGTCTCAGCACTACTTTGTTTAAATGTAAACAAAGCAATGAAGCAAATATGTAATGTACTTATTTTTTAAACTTTTGACTGTCATATTTACTGGGTTAATGTAAAAAGCTGAAACACTGGAGTAGAAATTTTACACCTCATATAATGTAAGATCTGTCTCCATTTGTTCATGTATGACCTGATGTGCTGAAAAGTCATTCTGTCGATCTTCATCTGCCACCTGACGTATGAACTTCCCCTTCTTTACTTCTCCTACAGCTCTCTCCAAATCCTTAAGAGAAGCTGAAGTCCTGTCTGTCTTCCACTAGTCTCAAAATTATAATGTCACATTATTTTGGTTCTAACATGTCCATCCATCCATTCTCTATACACCGCTTTCTCCTCACTGGGGTCGTGGGGGGTGCTGGAGTCTATCCCAGCTGACTCGGGCGAAAGCAGGGGACACCCTGGACAGGTCGCCAGTCTGTCACAGGGCTACATATACAGACGAACACTCACTCTCACATTCACATCTACGGGCAATTCAGAATAATCAGTTAACCTCAGCATATTTTTGGACTGTGGGAGGAAGCCGGAGTGCCCGGAGAAAACCCACGCATGCACAGGGAGAACATGCAAACTCCATGCAGAAAGATCCCAGGCCCAGACCGGGATTTGAACCGGGGATCTTCTTGCTGCAAGGCGAAAGTGCTAACCTCTACAGTACTGTGCAGCGCTAAATATTAAACCAATTATTAAAAAAAAAACAGCACTGAGTGTTACAACCTGTTCTGAATTGTGTTATAAGGCATATTGGACAGTATTGCAGCAAAATTACATGGACGTTTCCTCAGAAACTCCAAAGCGTTTACTTCATTAAACAGAAGAGTGGAGTTACTTACTTCACAAAGGTTTGGTTATCTAGATTTTGTTGAAATGTGGATGTCTCTGAGTTTGATGTTAAGCTGGTTTCACTAAACTACTCAATAAACGAATAAATAACTCAATAAAATAAATTGAAATGGTGTCTCCATTCTACAATGCCTTTAAAAACAATTTAAAATTTCTCAGCATTGTTTAATTTTGAAAATGGCACGTTAAATTACTAAAACTGGCATTGTTTTTCTCATCTATCTGCACTTAATAACCTATAATGACATGCTCTGATTAATGCTATTAAAAATTCTGAAATCTGAAATTGGTTTGAATATTTTCTGCTCAACCATGTCTCATTTGTATGTTGTTTATAGCACAAAATATGGATATCTATAACTGTATTTTTATTCATATCAAGTACTTTCAGATAATAAAAAAAACAAACTCAAAAGCTTGTTTATCCACTTCCGGCACATTTTTCACACATTAAAGGCATTTGAGGTAATGTTTAAAAGACAATAGTATAATATTTGAAGCATAAGGGAATCCTGAAAGGAAAATCTCAGTTTGTTCTCAAATCCCAAATAGACCGGTGTCAGCTTTGAACAATAAAAACAGACTTCCACCCTCAGAATGCTTATACATGTCTCAGAATGTTCAGACAGTCGGATTTAAGAGGCAGATGGAAAATGTCACAAATTGATCTGTCCTTAATAACACAAAAAGTTTACAACAACATAACGTGAGGGGGTTAACAGCAACTGGGTGTTAGTAAAATAAAATACATAAACAGAACTAAAAGTGAACTTCATGTTGACATTGATGGACATTCCAACCAGGAACAAAATAAAAGATAACCAATATGAAAAAAACTTCCTGTTCACCTCTTAAAACCCAAAAACACACCACAGTAGCACCCTAAACTCAAACTACCAATGGGTTCCCTGTTTTCCTTTCTGAACAATTCAAAGGTCCCTCTCTATCTCCCCACACATCCACCAACCACTGGAACACATCTCCAAAGTTCTGCTGAAGCTCAGCTTCCCCTCAGAAGAAGTGATGAAGGAGCCTTTGGAGAGGCAGCTGGCATCGTGATTGGACTGTACTTTGGTCTGATCCAATCCAGCTTCAGCTCCAGAGACGGCAGGCGGGAGGAGTCGGCGGAGGCAGGGTGGACGAAGGCATGGAGCTGAGTACAATCCAGAAAACACCAGAGGAGGAGAGCAGCGGCCCAGGGCCAGAACAAACAGAGTAGCATGGTATGTCTCTGAGAAAACATCATAGTATAGCCTTTGGGATGAAAAAACGCCATCATATACATCGTATATTGTACAAATAACAAGTCAAAGGAAAGAGACATACACTGTAGAATTGTAGTAATTGTGGGCTGACTGATTTACTGATCGTCAGTTGTTTTTATACGGATATACGATAATAAATACATTTATAAATGGTGCTACTTTAGCTCTGGACCTTTATCTACCTGTGGTCACTCTGTCTTCTGGAGTGATTGGATTGTTTATATTTCACGAAAAAAAACTTTAAAAACATCTGTAAACAAAACAAAAACGTATCAACAAAGTTTTCTGTTAGAGTTTGTGTTCTTCTAAGTTTAACTCCAAGATTTTAAATACTGTCATTTACTAAAAATGAATATCTCCTCCAAATGTCTCACTAATAATCATAATCAGCCCTAAAAACCCACAAAACACCCCTCTATACTCGACCACACTTACAGTCCGGTTCCCCCTTCTATAAATCTGCTTGGAATCTTCCACTTCCTTTTGTTTGTCAAAGTGGCCTTCTACCTGGACAGGTTTTGTTGAAGCTCATGTAACAAACATTTTGGGTAACTGCACTTTAATATGGATGGATGACACTGAATTAGAGTCTGTTTTAATGAGACTGAGTTCAGATGTGTAGCTCTGTCATTAAATAGGAAATTATTTCTCAGAATTCACAGAGAAAAGTCTGAAATGTTTGCTAAGTTAGCGTCCCAAATGTTCTTTGGCTCAGCTAAAGCTAACTCTCTCCAACTTCTGGATCTCTTGAGTTGCTTGTTGTTAAAATATCTTTCGAGAGGTGCTGAAGCTCAGAAAGTCTGAGATGTTTGTTCAAAATCAGCTCATTCTTAAGTCTTATCTGAACTGTCCTCTTTTGTTTGAACTTTCCCTAAACTTAGGAGTAAATGACAGAGCAGCACATCCAGACTCAGTCTCTTTTATATCGAGATAAACTTCAGTGTCATTCATTGATGTTAAAATACAGTTTTTCAGATGTTTGTTGCACATGTTCCCGACCAAACCAGTCCAGGTGGAAGACGATATGAAAAGAAGCTCCCGAGGATGAATATCACACATTTACGTTGGAAATACATGTCTTTTAATTAGACATTGTCATGCAAAAGTTGGATTTCCCTTCAATGATGTTCAAATCTTTGAGTGTTTTCTTGATGTTGGTTTCTAAATGTTTTCTGACACTCAGCCCCAAAGATTAAAACCTTTTACGGCTCACAAGCTGCAACAGTTCACACATTATCAACTATCTTTCTGTAAGAACCCCAAAAAAGCCTTTGGAATTCCTGGGAAGATGAAACTCGGATAAGCTCTCCTCTCCAGCACTGAACTCTCTCCCTACAGGAAGATTGGGACATATATGTCTGTGTGTTTTCATTCACAGAAAGATGGATCTCCCTGCTGAACCTGCACCTGGAAGAACTTTTTCTTTCGAAAGACAATGACTTTCACTTTTATGCTTAAATGTTTTGTTGGACAAACACCTCATTCAGGCTCTAACCAAACCATCCCCCCTCTCAGGAATGCACCCTCTCAGAGACATCTCTGCCTTCCACCAAAGATCAGATAACAGGTCATAAACTTTACGACCTGCTGGAGCACAGAGAGGCACTCTCTCTCTTTGACTGAAACTGAGAACATTTTCAAAATTAATATTTCTGACATGTATTCTGTGTTTACAGGTTTACCCAAGCTATTGAAAGGACTTCCTCTGTACCATATCCGAATTTGACAATTCTACCCCTTTCAGAAATCCACATATCAAAATGCCTGTTAATTCAATTTCTTCCACAGTCTCACAGTATTCCATTATTAATCTCTGAATTTATTTTCTGTTCAGGTTGACAGGATGAATTGTTTATTCTTTACCATATGTATAACATGTTATCATATCTTCAGTGTGACATATATTTGTAGTATTTAGAACACATTCATACATATTTCTTTGTTGAATTAAATAATTCAATATAGTTGTTAACCTGCACATTTAGGAACATGTGATCACGTCTACTTAAATGGATTATGGTGAAGGAATAGACAGATCACGTTTTGCAAGTTCAATATCATACTTTAATCCACTCCTGATCACCCCTCCTCTCTGTGGAACAAAAGGTCCTGTTGCTAGGCAGATTTCGCTTCCTCCGCCTCTCGGCACGCCCCCCAGACCTCCGACCCAGGCGCTTTTTTTTTATCTGTCTTCTGAAGTCTTCGTTTCAAAGTGTTAACTATTTATCTCTTCATTTTTGTAACCTTAATTTAGACATTTTTTGCTCAATTTTAAGCCGAATTTTATTCGTTTTAATCCCAAGAACTGATTAAGAACCACTTTGCCTTTTTTCTGATTTTTCCGGCTTTCATCAAACATCTGTTTTTTTCTTGACTAAAGCCTGAGAGCCATCATTTTAGTGTTTTTTTTTTTTAACAAAGTCTTTTTATTATTTTTAAATCTTATTTACCAAAAAACAATACAAACATCACACACACACTGAACCCCTCCCACCCCAACCCCAGAACTCCGGACAGTCAGTTACACTTCGGAAAAGAAAAAAAGAAAAGGCATCCATATATACTTACTAGTAAGTCACACATCACGTACATTACCAATTCACAGGCATGCATATGCTCTACACTCAAAAAGTACAGCAGCTACACAGTTACACAGTTACACTGGCAGCTGCCATGCCTTCGACCACAGATACGAACAGCCCCCAGGTATCGTTAAACTTCTTCACAGAACCTCTTATAGTATATCAGATTTTTTCCAAATGAATATGACTGATAACCTCTTTTATCCAGTGCCCAAATGTTGGTGGGTGAGACTTCTTCCAGTTTGTAAGGATTAGCCTCCTGGCCAACAGAGAGCAGAAGACAATCAGGTTTTTGTTGCATCCACTGAGAGCAACACCCTCAGGAATCACTCCAAATAATGCAGTAAGTCGAGATGGGCTTATTGTCTTTCCACATACTTTGGAAAAGATGTCAAAAATTGATTTCCAAAACCTGTACAGCTTTGGACATGTCCAAAACATATGCAACAGTGTAGCTGGGGCCTGTTTACAGCGGTCACACATGGGGTTCAGTTCCGGTTTAAATTTGGACAGTTTGACCTTGGACCAGTGGAGACGGTGCACAATTTTGAACTGGATTACTCTGTGAGGCATATTGATGAGGAATGAATTCTCTGTACAATGTTTTGCCAGACTGAATCTGAAAGAGATTCAGATAAGTCTGTTTCCCATTTGTTTTTAAGTGATTCTAAGCCGACTGCTTGACATGAACTGAGCAACTCATAAATTTTACTCATTGTTTGCTTAGTAGAGGTTTTACATTTAAAAACTGAATCCAAAAGAGACATATTAGGGCGTGCTGGAAAACACTCAGAGTTACACTTCACAAAACCTCGGAGCTGTAAATATCTGAAAAACTGGGATTTATGAATACTATATTTCTGTGATAACTGTTCAAAGGTGGCAAATGTATTCTCTATATAAAGATCATAGAATGACTGTATCCCGAGTTTCTGCCAGCTGCCAAAGGCTTCGTCCATTATTGATGGATTAAACATGGGATTTTTTTGTCACAAGTGCAGCAAGTGACAGTCCTGTCAGATTAAACGACCGTCTAAATTGATTCCAAATTTTTTATGTATTGATAAGAACTGGGTTAGATGTAAAAGTTGAAACAGGCTGCTCAAAAGGTAGTTTGGAACATAGCAGGGCAGCAGGAGAAGTGGACTCAAGTGTGGCCCTCTCAAGTATCAGCCAACTAGGGCTAACGGTATCTTGTCTCATCCAATATAGCAAGGTTCTTATGTTTGCTGCCCAATAATATAAAACATTTGGAAGTGACATCCCCCCATTTCACAGGGCAGCTGCAATATGTTTGGGCTTATCCTAGGATGTTTATTGTTCCATATAAAGGTCGATATCTGGCTGTTGAGATCGGAAAAAAAAGACTTGGTTAGAAAGATGGGAAGACATTGGAGAGCCATCATTTTAAATCAAGTGGCATTGACCCGAAACCGGCTCCATTCAGCTGACCACACCGGAAATCTGCTGGATCAGATCTCCTCCAACTGAATCGATCACCACATGCAGGACGACCACCTCTCCACCGTGACACACAGCGCCTGGGAAGCCAAGCCATCCCTTCACGCTGTGAGGAGTCATTTGTCTGCGAATTCTGCGTCCCAGCATGTGACGGTTCACTAAAGGGTCATTCCGTGTGGTTTCACCAGATGGTGGTTGCCGCACCATTTTCAAATTAGTCCTAAATTTGCATGCCATTAGATAGTCACAAAAGTACTTTATATGCAAAATTGTAGGCCTGTAGCTCAAATAGTTTCTGAGTTGTGGGGGTCTGAAATTTTCAGAATTTGGGCTATAAAAAGCCTCGCCAGCGTTTTTTGCATCTTTAAGTGGTTATTTCTCAGCCTCTAGACATACCAGAGAGCTGTGAGTTGGTAAACAAGGCCTCTGCATGTAGCGAGTGCCCCACAAACATCCCCAGGTGTTTCCTTACACTCTGCAGCAGCCGCGTTACCAGACAGCTCCTTCAGTAGCAGACTGACTAACTGACTAATTAACTAACTAACTAACTAACTAACTAACTAACTAACTACTGCCGCCACCATCAAGGAGGGAGCACTAACACAGGTCATTCATACCTGCTGCTGTCAGACTGTTTAACAGCAGCAGCTCAAGGTCATTTCCTGTATATATATATCACCTGTAAATAATAGTGGGAGAGCCTTCCAATCACAGACATGCAATGTGTTTTCAGCTTGCTGGATCAAGTCATGTTCCCAACCTTGACACAGGTCATTCGGAAAGCTCTGACCATCCCAGTGTCCAGCTGCACTTGTGAACCGGCGTTCAGTGTGCTGAGATGGCTCCACACTTGGCTGAGAAGCACAATGGGGCAGGATAGGCTTCAACATCTTGCCATCATGTCAGTGGAGAGTGAGGAACTTTCCAAGTTAAGCCATAGCCAAGTGATTGACCACTTTGCAAAAATGAAAACAAGACGTTACAGTTTACTCCCCAAAAAATGATTGCCTGAAGTGACACACAACAGTTGTTCATTTATTCTTCTACTATGGTTAAACTTGTTAAATTTAATTGTACAATGCCATGTTACAAGCAAAAGAACCTATACCTAAGTTATAACTTAGGTATACCTAAGTTACACCATTACACTTTTTGAAGGTAGTCACCTTTAACGACTAACATTTCAAAAAGAACAAAACATACATAATACTACCATTGGAATGACTACTAATACTTGTATCCCAATTTAAAGTACTGAAAAGCAAAAAATGATTTTGACATCACCCATTTTGAGTAAGAATATCTCAGTAACTACAAATATAACCCTGCTGGTTTTTTGTACAGTGATAGAAGACAGATGAACTGTCTTGTCGAAAAATGTGGGGTCTCTGGTATCTGTCCCACACTGAGATTTTTGCCACCAAAAATAGCCAATTAAAAATCTCGTCCAACTTTGGGAGCTCATATTTTCCAAACTGAGGTACCTAGAAAGCTCCAGTTTGCTAAGTTATCACACAAGTTTGTGTAGAATGGAACCCAGGGGTGTTAGAACACTTCTGTGCAGTATTTCTAGTACTTTTAAGGTCCCAAACCCCACTCGTGAGTAGGTATCTCCTAATTTTTTAGCATTTTTAGCAAGCCCCCATGGCCTGCAGAGTGTAAGGAAACACCTGGGGATGTTTGTGGGGCACTAGCTACATGCAGAGGCCTTGTTTACCAACTCACAGCTCTCTGGTATGTCTAGAAGCTGAGAAATAACCGCTTGAAGATGCCAAAAAAACCCCGCTGGTGTGGCTTTTTATAGCTCAAATTCTGAAAATTTCAGACCCCCACAACTCAGAAACTATTTGAGCTACAGGCCTACAATTTTGCATATAAAGTACTTTTGTGACTATCTAATGGCATACAAATTTAGGACTAATTTGAAAATGGTGCAGCAACACCCCCAACGAATATCTGGTCGTTTCACATGGAATGACCCAGGTGTATAATCCTGCTGGAGGAGGCTGCAGGGAGTGATGTTGCCATGGGAGAGAGCGCTTGGTCTGGAACAAAGTTTACGTGGGTGGTAGGTGTCAAAGTAGCAGCCACTTGACTGCCACTCCTCAAGGTTTTCCAGTAGAACATTGCAATACTCTGAGATGATACAGTTTGTCCCCTTTAAATTGTCAGTGGACTTCATGTTGTGGCTGATTGGGTTTGTTGATTTCTTCTCAAATGTACAAATTTAGTTTATTTTTATTTTATTAGGAAGTCTCTTGAGAGTAAAAATGTCTTTTCTGAGGGAGACCTGGGCCAAGACTGCACGCTATTTCAGAGAACGTAAAATGTTCATAGAATATTAAAAAAAAAGAAATGTTGAAATGGGTTCAAACAAAAACAAAAGAAGGAAAAAAAAAAAACAGATCAGGAAAAGCTGTTACACACATGGATTACATTTTTCTTGATCAGATTTTTTGAGCTTTAAAGTGTTTTGGAGGTTGCTCCATGACCAAGGTGCATTATGGGTGAATGCTGCTCTGCCAGGCTCCCACTGAATCCTGGGTACCTGTAAGTGCAGCCTTATAGCAGAGTGAGAGTCATAGAAGTTCACGATGGGTGAAAGAAATGTACCTAAATGTGATGGAAGTTTGCCCAGTAATGCTTTGTAAACGAGCGTAAAAGTGCAAAAAAGCGCATCTAGAGTCTATCATAGAGTAAATCCAGACATCTGTGTAGAGAATTTAAAAGGCTGTTGTGTTCTGCTGACCTCCAGTGGTGCTTATATAAACTACAAACACCTTACACAGACAGGTCAGGACAACGTGAGGATTCAAGAACCTGCTGACTTTTCCTGAACAGCTCCCCATGTCCACTTTCAGTGCTGATCCATGTGGCGCTCTGTGTGATATCCTCCAACTGTTTGCTCGTCGCAGCACAGCTGTTGGAGCCACCAGCTCTCACACATACCACAGGAGAACAGATGGAGCTGTTAGCTGTGAGAATGAAAGCTACACTGAGTTCACCCCACAGTCATTTCATCCGACGTCTCATTTTCACTACATGTAAACTGACACGTTAAGATGTTTCCACATTACACTAGTGAGTGGTTTATTAAGGAGATTTTATTGCGTCTCTGTTGCAAATCAAACATCGACAACAGTTTGTCTGGTATCTGTCTTTCTTATCAGCCTCAAGTCCGACAGACACACCCCTCAAATAGAAACTCTGCATGCCACAGCTGTCACTCTTTTGAAGACAGCCGGCCACAAGGGCCACCTGAAATTAGGTCAAAGATCCTATCAGTTTCTTTCCAAACAGAGCAGAGAATAAATGTATCTGCATAAAGAACTCCAGCTTAGTGATCTGAGCAGGAAAACCATTCTGCCAGTGTTGTAAAGACTAATTACAGACCATATAGAAAGCTTGAGAAAATACTTCCTCCGTGTTTTTTTTTTTTTTTTTACTGCATTTAATCAATTCTCTTCACACTTGGTTTTGTAATTGCCTTGACTTAAATCAACTTACTTTTTCAGACATTTTGGGCAAAGCAACTCATTCTAACGAGAGCCAAGCACACGTCAGTCAGATCTCCGCCTCTGTAAATTGAACTGATGGCAGCTTATTGCAGAATGCATCGCAGCCAAGTGTCTTTTTCATTTGATTAAATTTAAGCAGACTGTGAACGAAACTCTTTCCAGATAAGATTTTAAAAGGGATTCAAAACTTTAAGGAGACAACAGCAGTTGAGAAGTTTCCAATGACACAACAATGAAAAACAAAACAGCTGCCAAAAGACCTGTTTACAGACAAAAAAAACAAAACAGACAGAGACGGGCTTCAAACTTTGAGGAACAGTTTTGAGAACTACTCTTATTTTCTATTGGGTTTTTTTCCGATGATCAGCACCAGCATTGTTCTGCTTTCAGTGTTTGTGTGAAGCAAAGCTGTCCAACCACAGACAGACATAATTCTTACCATTCTTCTTATCAAACTCAGCAAATAAAGTCTAGGCTTTTCTCAGAAATGTTAAATTATTTGTGTGATTGCCTCATCTTCGTGCTCTCGGCTGTTTTCCATTGCAGATAATTGTAGACTGTTTTAGGGCGGCTAGAATTTTTAAGCATATTTCAGGAACCGCTGCTGTAGGGCCTCTTTCAGGGCTGTTTTTGAGTAAGAATAAAGGATCGACTGAAGCATAGATGCTTCTAAACGGCCTTGAAAAGTCCTTTGCTGGTCTTGTTGCTGATTAGTTAAACTCAGAAAGCACAACCAAGCACTGTCTTTTTGCCATCTCAATGTTCTTGCCCAGTAGAAATATCACAAAATTCACCACGTAGGCCAATGTGAGAACATCTCCATTGTTCTGTTTTCTACAAACTTATAGAGCTGGAAATAGCTTCAATAACTATTATTTGCTGTTGTTGTGACAAACTCGGGAGTTGACATCGTAGTGGAATCTATGGAATCTTACACCGCAATGGAAACAGAAAAGCTAAATGAGTCTAATCCTGTAAACTTTTTTCTGACGTGCTTGCATCGAGTTCCTGCAGCGGAAAGCCACCTTTTGACATCTACAGCCATGGCCATAAGTTTGGACACAAGTACCATGACGCTTGTGAATCTTAGAAAATACCACAAAATTGTCACTTACAATACAGTACACGACTCCTGAGAACTATATTAAGTTTCATACTTTAAAAAAAACATCAAAAGAGTTTGGTGTCATTTTGTTATTCTTACCAAATTCGGTTGTGAAAGTACTGCATTTTTTTGTTATTTTCTTCTAATATTATGTTTTGGGAACAAAGTTGTTCCAATTGTTGGAATTTATTGATAATATTATATCCCTTGTTGATTTGTTGACTAATTAAACTGGTGCTGTCAAAAAATATTAGTTATGTTCTGTCATAGACATCAAAACAGACATAGTAAGTCATGCTGTGTCCAAACTTATGGCCATGGCTGTACTCATTTGGCATTTTTTAACAACTACTGCTCCTGAAAATAAGTGTATACCCTATATGAGCCTCACATTACTTCAAATAAGATAGCAAAAGTTAAATACAATTAAATGCAAATAGCATGCGATAACAGCTACTGTCTACTTTTGTCTCGTTTGTTTTGATCTGAAATTCAAATCCATTAAGAAGCAGAAACATCAGTTTTACTTTACATGCTGTGAATGTGTCTGTGCCACCTGTTCTTTCTGTGGTGGTTCAGATGATGTAATTGTTTTAAAAGTTCACACACTTGTATTGCTATAAACGACTCTGACAGACACTTTCTGGATTGTTAACAGAGTTGGCACCAAGGACAAAGTCGCAAACAAGATAATTCTCTTTTTGCCCGCAGGATTAAATCACATTATGTCAGAGGACGATACTGCGTTATGTTAACAGTCTCACACTGGCATTTGTTGGCTCACACTTTGGACTCCCGCTGGCGATACAGCACCATGGCAACACAACAACACAATAAAACTGCACAATGATGACTTATTATTGTTTAGATACTACGCACAGTCTGTATCATGAATGTAGAAGTGATAGTTTCAGAAGTATAGTAGAGTAGTGGTTATTCTGGAAAATCTGTGGACTGGGTAAATCTATATTTGAGGCCAATGAAAACTGTCGGTTTGACTGGAACAGATTCCAGCAGCAACATTTTTATTAAATATTTGAAATAATGTCAGTGCACAGTACATACACAGACCATTAGACATTTATTGATATGTGACATACAAACAGGAGGAGCAGGCTTCACTGGCTTTGTCCTAATTCTCCTCAGACTACATTGAGAGTTCATACTTGCACAGATACACGTTAAAAGCCCAGTGGAAGGCTCTCAGTTTGGAAACTGTCTCACAGTGGAGCACTTTCACTTCAGTCTCTGCACACAGGCTGCCTCTGTAGCCTGGAAGCTTCCCGGCTCCAAATATACAGATCAAAAAAGCCTTCAGCACAAGTTCTCCTTGTCCTCCTCCAACCCAGGAGTCCAGAACTGCCCTTTAATATATATATCTAACGCTGTTTTGCATTGCTAATGTTGGCAAGTAACAATATTCTGAGTGAGTTTAACCCTCAAAACCCCAAAACCTGTCGGCAGGTTTGAAATGCATATTAGCTTTTTTTTTTTAAATTATCAGAGCCAGATACTGTACAAAAAGAAATAAAAAAAAATCTGTGGACTTTTAACGTTCTGACAGTCCTTGAACTAATTATGTTTAACATGTCATTTCGTCAGGTAACGTAACCAAATCTGAGCCTAAAATTGGGATATTTCATCAAATTTACTTAGTTGATAAAATGGCCAAAAATGAACCTTTTTCTCCCAACTAATTACTTGTTCTTGGCACAACAGAAAAGCAATAACTAAGTTGGTTTCTAAAAATAGTCTAAGGATAAAAATTCGAAGCATTTTTATCAAAGCAGGGTTGAACTGCAGGCTGTGTTTCCACATAGAACAGATAGATGACAGGTATGAAAACAAATCAGAAATGAAAGTGTTAAAATATCTGTAGAATGCAAAGCCAAAGTTATTTTCCTTTTTTCTCGTTTTTTTTTTTTTTTTCCAGTTTTGGTAATGCTTGTATGCTCTTGGAAAAATGCTGCATGTTTGTTCTGGATTATTGTTATTGTTGTTTTTTAAAATAAATAATAAAAGGAAAAGAAAAAGCTTTTTTGTCGAGATTTGTGCCAACTGTATCATACTGCACAGAAGACGTTTTTTGAGTTCTGTCTACTTTTAGCCATGTTTGTGCTGTTTCCACTGAGGTACAGGACTTTATACTGCAGGAAATAATGAGCCCACAGTGATTAAAAGGAGACAAGAGCAAAAAACACCCAGGACGTACTTGGGGTTCAGAGGGTTAATGGAGTCAGTTTAGTGGATTGAGGAGGAAGTGATGTTGGCTGTAGAGTTTGTGGTGCGGATATCGAAACACTGCTTTTCTGAAGTGACGCTAAAACAAAACTAGCAGTAAACAAATTAGAAATAGCACAGAATGACACAAAGATACTAAACAGCAAGCTGCTGTTACTTGTAAGATTTCATATTTCTATACATTTATTTAAGTGACTAGAATTCTCTGGAGTGTCTTTTCCTCCTACAGTCTTTTTCCTTGTTTTTTGGTTTCCAAGTGTCTCCCACGCAGACCAGTAACCGGTCAGCCTGATCAACTGTTATCACCAGCTGCCAGCTGGTGTCACAGCTTTTTCCAACATAGCAACAATTTATTTAGCGCCATGCAGTCAGCAGCACTTAGAGAAAGGCTATAAGTGCCTGCTGCCCTTCAGTGTCAGAAAAAAACATCCTTGCCACCAAACAAGCAGCTAAAAACTCCAACTTCGTGCTCATCATGACTTCAGGAAGTCATCTTCTTTGTCGTTTCAGGCAAGGCTGTTTGTGAAAAGGAGACGTACAAACTCCTGACCCTCTATCCAGAAATGTCCTTCTTCTGAGGCCCCAGTGCTGCTCAGGGACATCTGATAGTTCACTGCCATCGCTTTGAGACAAAAGGCAGCAGCTTCTCATAAAAGCTTCCCAAACTTGTGGATGTGTTGGCCCAGACTTGTCACACACAGTTGGTGTGCAGTGGTTCTGTTGAGTCTGGAGTTGAGGTTGTGTTTGTCGCACTGGTGTCCATCATATTGAGCTTCTCTGTGCCATTCCTCGGTTCTTCCCTCCGTCTTCTTCTCCGCCGACACAATCTGCACCTACGACTGAGAGAGAAGCAACCACAGTTCATACAGGAGCCAAGAACAGATCGTTAATATGCAAAACTAGTAAGAAAACCACAGTCGTTCAATTGTCACGCTTCCATTTTAAAGGAACAGTTTGGGAAAAACATTTCTTGGCTTTATTGCCCTCAGATGAGGTGTGAGAGAACAATCTCACTACCAACTCATCACATACTTCTGTTTTGTTAGGATCTTTTGGCGTCACATTTGAACAATATGGAAGCCTTTTAGCATCATTTTTGATGTGCTAGGTCATCTTGAGAGACGTACAAAAGCCTTAGAATATCAGGAGTAGAAGCAATGACAATGTATTGAAATATCTTCAGGTAACAAGAGGTTTGCCTTGAAGTGTGTTTAATGCTGTGAAAGCCTGTATTTGAGCCCATGATCTTTGCCTAAACCTAACCCAGCAGTGAGTGAAAGTTAAGTCACAAAATTAAACATAACAAAGGGGACACATTTTGGTTGGATACAGGATATGAACCTAAGGCTCAAGGGATTTTTGCATCTTCCACCCCCCACCACCTTATAAACAAGAAAATCTCCCATACATTGACCTGCATTGAAAATAGATTTTGGTGGCACTAACCCCAAAGGACAACTTGTACGTGTCTGTGAATAGCCAGCAGTATTTGGGGTCCTGACAATGAGAGCGGGTCGGGTGGATGGCAGGTTTGGGTACATTAATGAAAAGCAGTTGAGTCACCGGTTTGACCCCTTGGGCATTTGTTACATGTCATTCCTCTGCTCTCTTTCTCCACGGTTCCTGTCTGACGACTGCAACTATCCACTAACGGCAAAAAATGACATCTGGTGGTTGAGGTGAACAGCTGGCAAAGTGCTACCAAAAGGTCAGAAGTTTAGTTCTAGGTGTTCGTGCACTTGTGACAGAGCAGCTCCACTTCTATTTTAATCAATCCAGCTGTTCACACCGGCCATGAAGCCTTTCACCAGCACTCTTGAAGGAAATCCAAAGCCTCACTGAGTGCAGCCAGCTGAGCTCTGAGTGTTGCTTGTACTCCGAACTGTGCCAGATCCTGGGCAGACACAGACGAGGCTGAAAATACCAAACTGTTCCTTATACCGTACATGCTGGTAAATCACATTTCATCTGTCCCACACACACACACATACAGACACACACACACAAAAGGCTTACTGTGAACAGATGCAGATGAAAACAATGAGAAGAATGATGAGCACAAGCACTGCAATGGTGCAGTAAATTATGATTTGTCGATTGCCTATCAGCGGGTCGAGGTTTGCATATTCACACCTGGAGCCGTGGTAACCAGACCAACATCTGAGACAAAGGAAAAGAAAATTAGATTTCAAACTTTTATGCAATTTTTACTTGTACAAATCTGTTTCTCTGCTCATCCAGACTCATTAGGACTCATTACTGAAAATCCATATAGTGCAGGAGCATAATGAAGAATGAAACAAGTCTGCTACTCTTCTTTCATTTGTTCTGTACTGTAATATCTTTGTTGCAAAGCTCCTGACATTGTCTCCTCGTATTTCCCTCAGTCAGCGTTGTTTTTGTGCAGCTCTTTCTCACCTGCAGGACGGGGTCTTCTGCTCCTTCACGTAACGACAGTCCCCGTGGATGCAGTAGTGCTGCAAGTGCTCAGGACACTTTGAGAAGTGGCCACTCCACTGCCCTGTATCTGTCGTGTTTGTTGGAGAAATAAAACGACAGCAAGTTAGTTTCAGATTCGCGCTGCACTTTGTTAGCTGCTAACATGCTCACTACAGAAGTGAGGAACGGTGAAATCAGTTACAGGGAAATGGGCTTATTTGCTTTCGTGCCAAAAGGTCGGTGAGAAGCTCAACACCACACGAACACAATAAGGACTGGAAATGGAGCGACGCATTTATCCCCTGTAACGGCCTCTGAGGCTCACCAATGACTACGTCTCTGCTCCAGGCCAAGAAACAGTCCCCAAATTAACCCCTCGTTGGGATGTGATCAGTAGCAATTTGTGCACTAAACAGTTTAACGTCGCTACCCTAATCAGCATCAGAAGCACTAGTCTGTTAAGTCAACACTATTATTAATGTTTAACACTGGTTAACTGTGGCATTTAAGATGTTATGCAGCCACCACTACTCTGTGCAGCCTCCTTCTTTAATGTTCTTTAATGTTGTTAACCAAAATGTGGAAAGTGATAAATATGTGTGGGATTGTGGTAAATTTGCAAACACATTTAAGTGTCTTTTAATATGACATGTAAATTCACAGACTGAAAACACTTTAGTAGTTTAATTTATACTTTTATGTATTTAAAAAATATGATACAAAAGTAAAAAAAATCCCATAAAATTAGAGATTTATTTCACAGTGTATGTCTCCAGAGGACTTTGTCACGTGGGTATTTGCTGAATAAGGCTTTTTAGTGGGAGGACGTCTTAATTCCAGTTTACAGACATGAAAGTAGCATCAACCATCTCGTGTCATACAAACAAAGAAATCTGACTGACTGAAAGAGCAGATGAGTGTGTTTCTATTTGGGTGTCATGTTCTGTCAGTTTGCTTTTTTGACCCTCACCTTCTAACATGGTCTCATGTATAAATAGACTGTTTGCAATCCAATCCGGAGGGGAAGCCTGGTGATGAGTGATGGGAAAGGCCCAGTCTCATCAAGATGTTATTCCCCACGTGTCTCAGTTATTCAAAATATTCACCAAATGTAACACATGAAAATTTGGGATTCCAAATTCTCCGTGTCTAAGTCTTAGTAATCTCTATTCATGTACTTCACTCACAAACACATGAAAACACGCAGCTGCCAGTAGGTCATAATGTTGAACTTCTGACCACCAGCTTCACATAGTACAGCTTATACAACCGCCACTATCTTTACAACCCACTCCCTATAAAATTATCTTTGAAAATGAGCTCGTAAAACAACACTGCTGTTCAGGTGACATCAATGGGAGCGCTTCACTTGTTCGCCGAAACCTGAGACTGGGCCTGCCGCCGTGACCTCAGTTCTGATGGGAAAAGTCTCCAGTTACAAAGTTTAAAGAGATAGTTTGGGAAGTGTGTCTGTGTTAGCTGACTTGTTAAGAGTTTTCAGAGATGAGAAGATCGATACGGCTCTCGTGTGTGAGAACTATGAAGCCATAAAGACTGTGATAAGGAGGGAAAGGTGGCCCAGCTCTGCCTGAAGGAAAATGTCTTCAGCACCTATAAAGTTCACTAATTATGTCTCGTTTGTTTAAACGGTGCAACGGCTAAAGTGTGAAAAGATGCTTTGCTGTGAATTCTTTCTGTGCAGACATAAATATATGTGGTAATAACTGCCTGAGTTAATTAGATCTGTCTCCAGTGTCGGCATTCTGTTAAATCCTTTAATTGATTCATCATGACGGCTGTTGCCAGAAGTCAGTGACGTCGTTTTCTCTGCCATATTTAGGCATTTTTTCTGATTAATAGTATTCTGCTTAAGATGCTGCGATTCCAACTAATTAAGCTTGACGTATAATGAATTTTACGTCACCTCAGGCCAGCATTGCTGCATTATGCGAGGCTAATTAGGGTTACACATTTGAGCGTATTGTCGTTAAGCTGCAGTTTTCAGTTATGTTTATTTGTAATTGTTGCCACTTAAATTCAGGCAATGCTCTTGTTCTCTTTCTGGGTGTTTTAATTGCAGAAACTTCTGCTACAATCTGTCCGTGCAGCAACCATCTAGAATCACTTTCATGTCCTTAAAGACATCCAGCAGCAGCCTGATGTCTCTGACAGCAGCTCAGTAAATTATCCAGCCAGTCTAATGGGGAAGAAACTCAGCATGTTCAATGTGTTTCATTTTATATACAGTTTTTCTGCACAGCCGAGCTAACAGGGTACGGTTTCATGTTCAGCAGACAGACATGAAAGTGCCGTCATTCTTCTCATCTGAGTTTTTGCCAGAGGGCAAAGAAACCCATGTCCGAACATTAGTTAGTTTTCAAAACTTAACCTTTTAGTCTGGATTTAGCTACTTGTGTTATTTCATTATTTATCGTGTTTTTACTTTTTTACGTCGGTTTCAGTCCGGTCTGAAGTCTTTTATTCCTTGTATTTATTTACCTTAATTTTTTATTGCTCTTATTGCTTTTATTTATATATCCTATCTATTTTTATTTATATATCCTTTTATTTATTTATCTTAATTTTTTTATTGCTTTTATTGCTTTTATTTATATATCCTATTTTTACCATTTTAATCTATACCTTATTATTACCTCCGCCAGGAGGTTATGTAATCACCGGAGTTTGTTTGTCTGTCTGTCCGTCTGTGTGTGTGTGTGTCTGTTAACAGCATAACTCAAAAAGTCATGGACGGATTTTCACCAAATTTTTACAGGATGTCCGGAAGAGCAAAAACAATCGATTAGATTTTGGAGGTGATCCGGATCACCGTCTGGATCCAGGATTTTTTTGAAGGTCGAAGGACAATTGAGAGATGGCCGCTATGTGAGATAGCGTTTCCTCAAGTGTCCTCAAGTGTTCTTAATTCCCGAGTTTGTGTGAGTGTGTGTTTGTGTATGTTTGTTTTTATATCTCGGTATTAAGTGCTTTTAATTGTTGTATTGTTTTTATGTAAAGCACTTTGAACTGCCCCCTGGCATGAAAAGGGTTTTATAAATAAAGATTGATTGATTGATTGACTGTGTAAAGACAGGGATAATGAAATCTGTTGGGTATCTGATCTAATTACAGCAGCTAATTAACTGCAGTCTTTGCATCGAAATGTCTTTGATGGTTGAACTGCTTTAAGGGACAAAATCCCAGTTGACCTTCCTGAGGGGGCAGCTGTAGTGTCAGCGGGATCGTTTGGAAGCACCAAACTTCAAATCTCAAAAATGGGTGAATTTTAAATGGTTAAAATAATAAACAAATAAATGTAGTTTAATCAAAAGCCAAGCTAAAAAGGTAGGTCTTGAGTTTGCTTTTAAAAACGTCCACATTCTCTGTTTTCCTCAGGTCCTCAGGCAGACTGTTCCACAAACGTGCACCGTAATGGCAGAAAGAGGCCTCACCATATGTTTTCGTTAAAACATGAGGAACAGTTAGAATAGCGCTGCCTGAAGACCTGAGGGTTCTAAAAGGCACATATTTCAAAAGCAGATCAGATAAGTAATTTGGACCAAGACCATTAAGAGCTTTAAAAACTATTAAAAGAATCTTAAAATCGATTCTGAAGCAGACAGGTAACCAGTGCAGAGACTTTAAAATTGGTGTAATGTGTACTCTCTTTCTGGTCCTCGTCAAAACCCGTGCAGCTGAATTCTGAAGATGCTGCAGTGGGATAATACTTTTTTTTAGACAGACCAGAAAGAAGAGCGTTACAATAAGCAGGGGTTGATATTTTTTCAAAGAAACACTTCATCGTCGACCGATGGTCATTATTAGCAACAGAAAATGAGAGCAATAACCAATATTTAGAACTGATTAGCGGTAAAAATAAAAATATGGATGTCAAAATTTAGAAGAAGACACATGTCAACACTAAATTTTGGTGAAAAGTCTTTGATTATTCATGTTTGAAGGAAGTTTACAGAAAAAGAGACAGTTTCGCATTTATCCTTCAGTGCTGATAGGCTGTTAAATGTGACTTGAACCAATCAGATGGTGTTGTGGGCGGGACATAGGTCTATACCACAGAAGAGTGCCCACAGGTAGAGAAGCAGCTGCATCAGAGCAAAAGTAGGGCATTTTTTGATTCATTTTGTCATTTATCACATCAGATAACAGGCCGAGTCAACATTCGGTCAGCCCTTATGCTAATGTTAAACTGCTACTTTTGACAGCTTCTATTATGTCTCAATTACAATAAGTGTCCTCACTATCTCATGCATTTTCTGTATTTTCATCTTTCGTTCAGCACTTCAAAGGACCTAATCCCACCACTTAATTAAACGTACGGTTGCAAGATGAAAAAAAAAATTAAAACCGCTGGTTTAGATAAACCATTTAAGTTGATAACAATATTTTAATGAGTGATGTTCACATATTAATGTTGGCAATTGCATCAACCTCATATCTTGCATAATTGAAGTTCTAATTTCTGCTTTAGTCGATTTATACCAACTTTAGACTGAGATAATTTAATGAAATTGGCTTGATAATTTCATTTTTCTTTATCTTATATTCAAGATTTCATGACCCCTTTGTTAACATGCATGGACTATTTCAGATGGTTAAAACATAATAAATAATACCTTTGATTGCAGGAAAAAAAGTTTATTCCCCTCACTCAAATTAGTTTGCTGGTTGAACATAATTTTATTAGAAATTATCATAACTTAAAAGTGCTCTTTTGTACAGCCCAAACATTATGCTTTTACAGTGTATGAGTGAGTCTTTTTGTAGATTTGTTTGCATGTTCATTTCCACGTCTGCCCCGTCCATTCATCCGTTAAACCTCCAGACGTCAAAGCAAACCAACACCTTTATGGTACCAAGAAGGACCCGCCCCCTTTCCCTTCCATATCTACCTGTGCAATTGTCTCTGTCGCCATGGCGATGACAGTGGGGCACAGTTCGATTGGCAGTCTCGTCGGTGGCATTACCCTCTGCCAGGCAGTATTTGCATAAGGCCAGAGCTGCAGCCAGAAACACAAACAAAACACCGATCACACACAACAAATTACACAACATTTTAGCCAGTGTGTGACCACATTTCACTCAGAGGGTTTGCATAGGAGATGACGGGAGTTTTACTATGACATATGCTAGAAATAACATTCCTGGTGACTTTCAGAGCAAATAAACGCTCACTACAGATGACGATTTACACAGATCGATATGATGACATCACTGTGACTTCCCAAATGCCATTGTGAGGTACACCTGTTTTGACAATGACTAGTAATGACAGAGGATATATTGCTTGTGTTTGGGCTCTTCATTCAATCATTAACGAACAGTGAAGCTGAATTGGTGTGTGAGAGAAGCACTTTCTTCAAAACGTATTTGGCTGCATTAAGTTGAAAGCCCATTAATAATCAAAACAATACGTAATGAACTCATACAATGGCCAAAAATAAAGAAGAATTGCATTTAAATATCCCTTTTGTGTGTTTGCTTGAGGTTTCCGAAATCCACAATGACAAAATCAAGTCTTCTGTATATGACAAATGAGAAGAGAAAGTTATTCAAGGAAAAGGATTAAACAGCAGTAATTCTTACCTGCTATTATTGCTACGTAGAGTTTGTACACCTTGGCCATTTCCTCAGTTGACAAAAGTACTCATCCGATATATGAAAAATCAGTTTCTTTGACAAACAGAAGTCAAGCAATCCTTTCTCAGGGGTCAATGACCTTTGAAAAAGGTGTGGACAAGGCGTAGAAGTTCCCCAGTGGTGTGTCGTGTTGTTGCTCTTCATTGATGGCGCTTAAGTTCATAGTCAGTCAGGAAGGCTTGAGGCTGGATCCAAACACACACACACACACACACACATGGGCATTTACACAGACAGCCCACAGCGGCTCTCTGGACTGTGACTGGACTCAACTACAGTGTGTGAGAACAGAAAAGTGGGTGGTGACACTGAAACCCAACTCTGCTCCCTGCTCCCCGCCCACACCTTTAAAGGAGAAGACGAGTCTATTCAGGCCTCTCAGGTTGTTTCCTCTTCAAAGAACAAGTACGCCTTTATTCCTTCTCTTAAGAATGAACTGATGGGTGGAGCATTCAGTGACATTAAACAACCTGTTCGCCAGCAAAAGGACTTCAGACTCTATTCATACATTCCATTCCATTGTCTTTTGGAGCTTTATGGATTTTGTTAACCAAAAAGAAGGCAGATAGATGTAGGAGGACAGACAAAACCAGACAATGAAAATGGACTGTTGCAACATCTGGACGTCTGAAATGATTCCTGCTAAGTTTGAAAGAAGTGGAAGAAAGGTTACAGTGAAAGGTGGCTTCAGCTAGCGCTTTATTTTGCATATTATTACTATTTTATTGCCACTACTGAACTAGATGTCAGAGTTAAATGTGACTCAACTACATTTTTGACTTTAAGTTTAAGATTTTACCACCAAAATATGTCATGTGCCCATTAAATACAGAGCTTTTTCTTAAATTAAAGCATCCAACAGCATAATAATACATTAGATTAACTCCATATTGATCAAGTACAACATTAAATTCGAGCTGTTTACGCATTAATGTATCAGTACTGGTGCTTTATAGCACAATAAATATTTGTTTGACATTCATGTGGGTCTAAACTGAGTATCTTAATTTTGATACTTATTGTCATTTTACCAGTACTTTCAAAGATTTATCAAAAGAATATTTTTCCTGCAGGTCATTGATTTATAATTGACTATTTCTACATTGTAATGTGATTGTTTTGTACCTGTACTGAAGTGTTTCTAAATCCAACCAGACTGGATATTTTGCGTTTTTCTAAACTCAGCCAGGAGATGGCAGAATTTGATACTTTCACTTAATAATTATAGAAATACTTGTCTTGTGACTGTATATTGTATCTATGTTTTATATAACTACCATAGACTGTATAATATGCTCACCTTTTACCCATACCTGTTACTATTATTGTTAAACTTATCCTTAAACAACCTCTCTCGTGATTTTCCTATAATTGTCCTGTTGGGCAGAGAACCAAGAATTCCTTTAACTAGCACTTTGAGCCATCATATAGAGAGCAGCTGGAGCCAAAATGGACCCATGTCGGGTTGTATCTATCGCTACAGCTAAATACAAACATTAACCTCTGTCTGCTACACACACAGATTTATCAAGATTGGTGTATTACTCACAATGGAAGCTTCTCTACATATCTGTTTTTTATTTTCATTAGCATATGTCAACTTTCATATTAGCACCAAAACTAAATAACAATTCAGGTAGTGGATCATTTAATTAGTCACTTGTACCACTAAAGAAATAGGCGGACACTTTGGAAACGCTCTCCTTTGCAGAAAGTTATGTGGGAAATCAGTCCTGCACTCGTGTCTGCACAGGAAATATCATGCTGCAGTCAGAAACTGGTCAAGAGGTAAAGAGTGAGTCTGGCTTTGTTCAGTCAATCACCAGCACTTCTGGTCCAGTTAGAGTACTGTAGTCTAACATTACACTTAATATTTTGGGGATGTCACTGAAGAAAAAAAATGCATTTATTGCAAACCAATACAGTTAAAATAATTTTCCCAAATTTTTTTTTAAGTTTTAATATTTTTAGAAATGTGCATTGCAAATTAATAATCCATTTTCAGGAAACAACAACTGTCTTTATGAAAACAAACTTTGTCACTGTGGTAGTCAGTTATGCTTAAAATGATTTAATTAAGGAAAGCCTTGTGCATTTTGCAGGTAATTAGGGGTTTAAAACATGCAAAACTAAAAAGCGCTGGCTTTTTATGCTCTCTGCTTTCACAGTTACGGTTTTTAAATGTTGATAATTACATGATAACATACATTTTTTACATTCCTAAGTAAGGGCTATCTAAAAGGAAGAACGTCTGAGCCCCTCAGTGGCGCATGTATTTGAACAAAGGCTGTTAGTGAAGGAGGCATCAAAACGGTGAAAGCATTGAGACTCGTCCAGGAAAAGTGCACTGAGAGGAAAAGGAAGTGATAAAATAGAGAGTGTCTCATGACTGGCTAGACTTCTTTTAGGCTGATTTACTCTGTTTCTGGGACAATCTGCATCTTCATATATCTTTAATAGAAGTTTCACTTTATACAAAATAGACAAATATCTTAAATAAACATGTACTGATTGACTTGACTAAGCCCATTCAAATACACATGATTCACACCATATATGTAATTCACTCTCTACATCATGGTGATTTGTGTTTTGTGTTCAATTCAGCCCAACCTTGAACTTATTTACAACCTTGAGCTTGTAAATACGTTTTGAAAGGTTTTAAAAGGCTAAACGGCTGAGTGAAATGTTGCTCTGTGTCTTTGCAGTTTTGAACAGGAAGACTCAGTTTCCTCTCTCCGGCTGCGCTCCTAACTTAGACTGAACATCAGGAAGCTCCGACGCCATGAGATTCCAAGGCGTAATTTAGAGCTCAGCTACAAACATCCGCTTCGTACGACTCACAGATAATCACTGTATGGACAGCTACTGTCCACTGTGTGAAGCAGACATCACACTTACACAGCATTAGTATCTGAAATCCATTTAAATAAAGACTAAAATGAAACAGGTTTACATAACACCTTTTAATCTATTAAAAAAAGCAAATTTGCATGGCCAGTAGTACATCAAGACACCAATGGAGTATTTTTCTTACAAAAAACATGGAATTAAAATCATATAAATTGGCTGAAAAACAAACATAACTCTTTTCTTCTGTGAGTGAGATGCCACAGCTGTGTCCACTTTGTCTTCCTCTGCAAAAGGTGCAAAACTTTTATGACTTATTTGAAATTCAGATACAGTATTATGTGTTTTCTCACAAGCAAAGGCTGCATGCTTCGTGGACTCTGACCTTCATACCACAGCGCAGGAGCGAGGTTCTCTGAACGGGTTGCTGCCTGTAGGGACGCCCACCAGCAGGGCATCTTTGGCTGCATTCTGCAGACAATACTGCTGGAGCTCTGCAGCCGCCTGGGACACCTGGGAGCAGAAAAAGTCTGCATGGTACAACTCTCTGGTACGTACTCTTACTCGAAACATTAATAATTCATTTACAGATACATTTGTGATTCCAGATGCTGCACAACCTGCAACAAGCCACATCTGATACCTAGTTGTTGAAGGGCATAGACCCCTCCAACTTACTTTCCAGAAAAGTGCAGCTTAACATTTATAGCAGTAAAGTTAATGGCTTATTAAAAATCTTTATTATTGATTTGTTCACAGCTCAAACTGCAGGTGATGGAAGACGTTTTGCTATTAAAGAAATAAAGCATGTCATTATTAAGTGATTTTTTAAACGTAAGTAAAAGTACTGATACCACAACACAAAATACTCCATTACAATGCTCCTTACATAAAAGTGTAAAAGTCTAATCAGTTATATATATTTTTTAGTGTAATTTTACTGCTGTATTGATGTGTACGCAGCATTGTGCAGTTAAGGTGGAGTCCTGTTTTTTAGATTATTTTTCATAGAC
The DNA here is from genome assembly GCF_021347895.1 of Acanthochromis polyacanthus. Lineage (NCBI taxonomy): Eukaryota > Metazoa > Chordata > Actinopteri > Pomacentridae > Acanthochromis > Acanthochromis polyacanthus. Next base: position 12,663,720 of record NC_067130.1, read on the forward strand.
TGGAACCAACCAATCCGTTGACTATTTTCTTGATTAATAAGTTTATTTGCTTCAAAAAAACACATTGCAGTGAGAAATATTAGAGGCCAAAATGGCACTTTTAAAATGCTTTGTTTAATTAATTGTCACAAGTCTCAAGCTTATCAACAATAAATTTAAGTATTATAATTATTTAAAGAAAAAGCAGCAATTTCTTTTATGATTTAGAAGCTGAAAATGTGAAATTTGAAATCAGTTGAATTGCAGTTCAATTTTTAGTACGTCATTTATGAGACTGTATGAAACGACCACACTGTGTCAGCACAAGCAGTACTTTATATAAAATATCAAAAGCAAAATATTATACTGCACAGTGGTGCTTTTTAATTGGTCATACTTTGTAAATTTCATAAAGTTAAACAAATCAAGAAAAGGTAATTAGGAAACAAACAAAAAAAAACCCTCTCATTCTTTAAACCAGCCTCTCTGTTACCTTTATTCTTTCCACACTGGCCTCCAGCTTCAGTTGTTCCACCAGCCGTCGCATGTTGGATAAGTTGGAATTAGACGTCATTGTTTTAGGAGAGAACAATCCGTTTGAAAAGAAAAAGTCTCCTCAGTCTTCAGACACCAGCAGTGACTCCACTAATGGGCAGAAAATGCTGGACAAGGAAGAGCGGCCGGGTTTCTTTCCAAATGACCTCAGAGCACTTCACTGACGAAACAAGGAGAGGTACAAACACACTGACCTCCATGTGTGCTTCACTGACACTACACAAAAACCTGTTTTAGATCTGTACTCTAGATGTGAAATGAAAAAGTAATCTCACCTTTACCAATAAAAAAACATGAATATGCTAAAAAAAATTGTGTATTAATTTTATGTGATGTTTTAGTCACTTTATTAGCAAGCTTGCATGGAAACTCATTCAAACACTGAAATACACACAAAAATAAATACGCCATGAAGTATTAAATATATAGCACAAGTGCAGCAGATTCACTGTTGATTGCATCTTTCACTTTAAACTAGTGGATACATTTTGAATTTAACCGCACATGCAGTACACTATCCTTTTGAATGTATTTTTAATCCCAAAGCTTTTTTGAAAAGCTGACCTATAATGTTGCTAAATGGATTCCCACTACAATGCATGATGTCTTCTGTGTCAATATTAACAATATTATCAATTTAATTAATTTATACAGAGCCGTGTTCTGATGACCGTCGGTTTGACGTGAACTAAATCCAGTAAACAGCGACACAGAAAGACTAATAAAATATATTATATATTCATTAGCACTGGAAAAACTAAACTGGGCTTAAATAGTCATTTGTTTGGTTTGTTTTTGCTGTCTCTTCCATCATCAGCCTCCAGAGGGGCTTCACCTTCACCTCCAGTCTGGAGTCTGGTCGTCCGATGGGTTATGAATCTGATACCGACCATCTGAGCAGCCCAGTCTGCAGGCCTTCCTTCAGACTGTGCGCCTTATTTGCCTGTTTTTGGACTTTTTGTCTAGCAGGCTTTTTCAGAGAGTCATGCTGTCTCCTCCATGTGGGAAGGTTAGACAGTACCCCTTACTCTTCTGCGACTGGTTAACATGAGAGTTAAATATTCCTGAAGATCACAGTCACTTGAGTGAAAAGTGTTGTTGTATATGTATATATATGACAAATAAATACATTGTTGAAGAATGTCAATCATATGTGTATATATATATATTTTTAACTCTATATATATTTTTAACTCTATATGGAATGAAAATTTTGTTCTACTGCACTGAAAACATTCCTGAGTTCTCTCTACTTCCAGCCCCAGTTGTGCTGTTTCCATAGGGGTGCAGGACTTCATATTGCAGTGAAAAATGAGCCCACAGTGAGGAAAAACGTAACTGTTTTTTTTTTTAATTGAAAAATTATAATACAGTTTTTGAACAAAATACAGTTGCCAGGGGGAGCTCCATAAGTAAACAGTGCAAGAATTAATTATATATTAAATACATTCAGTGATAACCAGCTTTCATATGTTATAATAGCTTTTCTATTCAAGCTCTGTGAGATAGTTGATAAGTACAATTCAACTTCCTTAGTCACAGCAGGGAAAAATAAAGATGATGATAAAAACTTACATTTGTGACTGTGAAATTTGCAAAATATAATAATCAAATTAATCGGCAGTCTTCTCTTTGCGTCCACATTTCGTTCATGGAAACCAAAGACTACATGTTCAAATTTTAACTCAAATGTAGAGTCAATATTATATCTTATAAATTGTAAGCAGTCTTTCCAAAAGCACCGAGTGACTGAGCACTTCCAAAAAAGATGACTGATTGTTTCTGGGTGTTCTTTACACAGCGAGCAGTTAGGATTAATAGTTTTACAATAATTTATCATGTATTGATTAGTGGGGTAAATTCTGTGCATAACCTTAAAGCAAACATCTTTCATTTTATTATTAATCAAAAACTTTTGGAGTACTGTCCAGTCCTTTTTCCATAAATTATCAGAGACAAAGTTCCGCCAATAGAAAATAGAACTGGGCAGAGATTATATCTTGCTGAAAAAGGGCATGTATTTTTCTGTTATTTTTACAAGTAGGAGTAAGACAAGCTTTACCAATAGTGGTGTCAGTTACAGATAATAAACACTTTCTTTCATCAGTGACAGTATTTTTGAACAGTTCGCAAATTTCTTTAGTAACAGCATCAAACACAGTTGCGTATTCTTTAGGAGGTACAGCAAGGTTGTATTTCATATTGAACTCATGATATCTCAATAAGTGTCCATTTCTGTCAAAAAGTTGACCCACTAGTTGGATATTCTTGTCAAAAAACCAATGAGGATAAAATAATGATTTGTTTTTGTAAAGTATGTATTTGTTGTTCCATATGTAAAAGCTGTCGCTACCCGATCCGTCCCGGAAACCCGATTTATACTGCGCATGTGCGCAAAGTACGTCACTTCCGCTACTCGCCAGTGATTTGCGAGAGACAGCTCAACAGCAATTCTTTGCCTCAGCCCTGAGCGATGTAAAACGGAAAGTGACATGGATGCTACAGTGTACAAGCAGCTACAAACTTTTCTCCTTAACGGAGTGCTTCCTCCGACAGAAGCAGATCGCCGTAGAGTGAGGAGGATGGCGCCCAGTTTCACTACTAAAGGTTCGTACTACTAGCTTAAAACCCGTTGCGCTTCAGTGTCCCGCCCGCGGTACACTTTGAGATCTGCATAAGCAATTTGCTAAATGTCTGAAACTGCAAACGCGATTATACAAACACTATACGCCGATGGAAAGCTTAGATTCTCATGAATCCGCCGGTATAAACCACTTTCAGATGTGATTACCACAGCGGGTAATATAAACACATTTGTCCGACAAACAACGAATATCCATCCATCCGTTCTCTGTACACGGCTTCAACGTACACAGCGCGACTCGCATTTCGAGAGACAGCAGGTCCGATTTGTGGCACTGGCAGCGAGCAGTGACACTTTTTGTGGCACCGTCGCGGTGCCACGGTTAATGCCACTGTTTGGGCGAGATGCCACTGCCGCAGCGGCATTTCCAGTGGCCCCTGGAGATGCCAGCAGAGATGCCACTGTTTCTTTTTTTGTTTTTGCTCCTGTGTATATGCATGTGTACTAATTTCTGCCAATACCTGTAGGATGACTTTAGGTCCAAAGACATCCTGCTGTTTCCAGCTTGGAGCAGGCAGGCGGGTAGAACTGACCACTATCTGCTCTGTGTGAGTGCACTTGGTCTTTCTAACCCTGTTTTTTTTTTTTATCTGATAGAAAATAGCCGAGATTGATGTAATGTGTTTTCATGGATGATGACAACAGCTGTCTATTGCAGGCTATATTGGTAGCTGAGAGACAGATACTCTTTCTGGACTCACTTCGCCCCGATGGTTTTGGAGATGATCTCTACCGAATCGTGTTTAGGTTGACACTAAAGAAATGAAAAATTGTTCTGGCCTTGTTCAATGGCCAAGTGGGTAAGCTGTTTTAGAATGTACCACCAAAATACCAATGCCAGTGCCCAATTTTTGATTTAGGTTATATTGTATTTGTCTTAAGGGGGAAATGCCAGCAATTCGACTGTGGTGGTGCATTCAGCTGATGGAGAGATTCTGCACAGAAGGGTATGGTTGGTACTAAAGACAAACTAGCCCTACTGGCATCATAGTCACAGTTCCAAGTGAACGTTGCTTACTGTAGTCATCTATATATATAACCCTGTGACTGGACGGTCTGAACAGAGCGGTAGTATACAAGTAGAGTGCATTCACAATGATATTACTTTTTAAAGGCATGGACATAGATTTGCCTTCTGGACAGAAGAAGCATCCCTTCTCCTCCAGGGACCTCTCCAGCCTATCTTCAGGGTGCCGAAGGCAACCTCTTCCAAGCCTTTGCCAAGTCCAATGGAACAGGTGGAAGAGGACAACAATGAGGTAACCATTTGTAGAAATGTAACCACACAATGTTGATGGTGGGACTATTTATCACTATATAGGTTTGTACGGATGGATGGATGGATGGATGGATGGATGGATGCATGTTGTCCATGGTGTCCATGTAATGTGATGTTCATGTTTTCCTTTAAAGGCTGAGGCTGACAGGTGCTTCTTGTTGGAGGTAATGTTTTTAATTTCCTTTTTCTTTAAACACATAACTGGACATAACTGAATTAGTAAGTACAATCACAGGCAGCTCCATCAGGGCAGAAAGAGGCATTATTGTGTAGTGAGTGAAGTAATTGTTATGAAAAACATTATTCAGTATATTTTGCATTTTCAGTGTGTACATTTCTGCAACTTAATGTACAAATTTTGTATCATCATCGTCGGCTCATCTACATTTTACAGTTGCCAACATGTGTCCTTGTGGACATATTGCAAGAAGTTGTCCTCAGTGAAGGTGATGCCGCAATCTGCAGACTGGCTCTGGTGTGCTCCACTTTCAGAGACCTTGTGTCTACTGAATATTTCAGGAGGCAAGCACACTTTAAGTGGCTTCACAGTAAGTACTTCATTAAATAATACAATGATACATGCAATTACTTTTTGCTGTTGTCACATATTTTTCACTAGCTGAATGTATATGTTTTTGTTTTTTGTTTTAGCTTTTTTTTCCTTTCCACAGGTGTTTGCACATGGAGCAGATTCTCTGCAAACTACAGAAAGGAGTACTGTAGAATGTACACATTGCGATCTGCCAAGAATGTGGAGAGCAATATAAAGACATGCCACGAGGTATGCTAACTGTATAATCTTATATTTGTGTCATTACAGATACTGAAAATCTCACTGAAGAAATTAACGCTTAGAGGCCATTCTTCTGTTCTGTTCTGTTCTGTTTTTTCTACAGGATATGTTGGCAGAGGGAAAAGAGGAGAGGTGCGAGCCTTTTATTCAGAGGAGAGGCACCCAGGCTACTGCAGCCACTTTTGCAGCCAAATGTGCTGAAATCAATCAGTCACTTAGTTCTGTGCTATTTGTGGTTTACAGAATTTTTTTTTTGGATTTTTGGACTTGTGATTGTGTAAACCTGTATAAGGTTTACACCTTATGCAGGTGTTTAATGTGCTGAGAAAAGAATGACGACGTCGTCTCGTTTGTCTTCTGGAAACTTCAACAGTTCATTACTGACGTGTTTTACAAAACACTTGACCAGCAGAGGGTGTGCCGGCCAGCGGTCGATGACGCTGCATCGTATCTTCGGCCTGTCGGCTCTGTTGCTATAGTAACGGTAGATGGCGTTCAGGCTGCTAAATAGCTGAATGGCTGATATCAATCAGTGTTAACATGAGATAAAATAAACATATATTAAAAAGAGGCTGGTAACACACAATCACATACATGACAACACACACAAAAGAAGTCATACCAACCATTAGAAGTACAAAATGAAGCTCATGTCAGTGTGTACGTAACTAGTCGTAGAGACCTATTACAGAAAATCAGTCGTCGCAGCTCCGGTTGTACAAGCCCACCTCAGTGCTGTCCTTCACACTAGATCCCACTTGATCCCACTTGATCCACACTACAACTGATGTAACAATGCCTTTTCTTTTAGTTACCTTTCACCTCTGTTGCCTGTTTTAATTTATTTTCCATTTTATAAGGGGTTGTTTATCTTGTCATTTTTGCGTTATGTTTCACAGACAATGGAAGAATGTAGAGATGTAGATTCATGTTTTTAACATAGATGTGGATTCATGTATTTAAAAAAATTTACGAAAACAAAAGAAATACTAGCATCTCTTTCCACTGACAGGGCCCTCTGGTGTGTGTGTGTGTGTGTGTGTGTGTGTGTGTGTGTGTGTGTGTGTGTGTGTGTGTGTGTGTGTGTGTGTGTGTGTGTGTGTGTGTGTGTGTTTTTATTTATTTATGGCCCTAAAAAGCGACTCCTTCCCTGCTGCTTGGTTTCTTTCCTCAGCGCCACGGCACCAGCTCCTCGGATTTCAGCATCCATTGTTTATTTCTTTTCATGTTTTGTACATTAATAAATCCCCTTTTATTTTTGCAATTAATCCCGTGTCATATCCTGAGAACATTACAACTTTGACCCATAACATTCTGCATGTATTGATGCATAGGTAGATAACACACAGACACTACATAACATGCTTTGGAGGTGTGTGGCTGCCCTTTGTGCACCCTCCCCAGGCCAGGTTTCATTTTCCCTGGCCCGCGGAGGGTGCACCATGGGCGGCCACACACCTCCAGAGCATCCCCCCTTGACATTTTGAAAAGTCAGAGAACCATGATTTTGACCGGGTGGTGGCGCACTCTGTGGCCTGGGAGGGTGCACCATGGGCGGCCACACACCTCCAGAGCATCCCCCCCTTGATACTTTGAAAAGTGAGAGAACCATGATTTTGACCGGGTGGCGCCGCACTCTGTGGCCTGGGAGGGTGCACCATGGGCGGCCACACACCTCCAGAGCATCCCCCCCTTGATACTTTGAAAAGTGAGAGAACCATGATTTTGACGGGTGGCGGCGCACTCTGTGGCCGGGGAAGGTGCACCATGGGCGACCACACACCTCCAGAGCATCCCCCCCTTGACACTTTGAAAAGTCAGAGAACTATGATTTTGACCGGCTGGTGGTGTACTCTGTGGCCTGGGAGGATGCACCTTGAGCGGCCACACACCTCCAGAGCATCCCCCCTTGACACTTTGAAAAGTCAGAGAACCATGATTTTGACCGGGTGGCGCCGCACTCTGTGGCCTGGGAGGGTGCACCATGGGCGGCCACACACCTCCAGAGCATCCCCCCCTTGATACTTTGAAAAGTCAGAGAACCATGATTTTGACCGGGTGGCACCGCACTCTGTGGCCTGGGAGGGTGCACCATGGGCGCCACACACCTCCAGAGCATCCCCCCCTTGACACTTTGAAAAGTCAGAGAACTATGATTTTGACCGGCTGGTGGCGTACTCTGTGGCCTGGGAGGATGCACCATGAGCGGCCACACACCTCCAGAGCATCCCCCCTTGACACTTTGAAAAGTCAGAGAACTATGATTTTGACCGGCTGGTGGTGTACTCTGTGGCCTGGGAGGATGCACCATGAGCGGCCACACACCTCCAGAGCATCCCCCCTTGACACTTTGAAAAGTCAGAGAACCATGATTTTGACCGGGTGGCGGCACACTCTGTGGCCTGGGAGGGTGCACCATGGGCGGCCACACACCTCCAGAGCATCCCCCCCTTGACACTTTGAAAAGTCAGAGAACCATGATTTTGACCGGCTGGTGGCGTACTCTGTGGCCTGGGAGGATGCACCATGAGCGGCCACACACCTCCAGAGCATCCCCCTTTGACACTTTGAAAAGTCAGAGAACCATGATTTTGACCGGGTGGCGCCGCACTCTTGCCGGGAACGGTGGCCCAAAATATCTCACCACACTGGGCAAGAGCTCTGGCGAATGCCTCGGCATTAGGCCTGATGCCTCCTGCTATCTAGCCTGTCACATCGACAACTGGTTACTGAAATTGAACTGTAGTTTAAATAAAGTTTTTAAGGTGAAGTAAATGTGCACTTGCGCTGTACGGATCGTGTAGGGTTTTTTTCGGGTGTGGTTAAAATAAAAAAATAATAAAATAAATAAAATAAAAATCAAAATGCTGTCAAGTGCATTGAAATACGAGTAGCGGAAGTGACGTACTTTTCGCCCATGCGCAGTACAAATCGGGTTTCCGGGACGGAACGACAGTCACACATGGCTAATGAACTACAACTGTGTACTTGCCTCCTCATTGGTGCGCGGCCGATTACCGTGATAGGCTGTAAGTAGCTTTAGCGGAAAGGCTTCACTTCGGGAAGCCTCCTCGGAGCTCCGACACCAGTGTGAAGGTGTTTAAACGCGGCTACAGATATGAGCTAAACGGACACTTTGACCTCCGGAACTCTGCCGTGAAGCGTGTGTGAGTGTAGCCGACATGGTGGAGGTGTTCTCCGGACGGACTCTGCTCAATAAAGACGGGGACTTCGTGGACCCGGAGGAGGCTCTAAGAAACAAAGTGGTGGGGATTTACTTCTCGGCGGGCTGGTGTCCTCCGTGTCGGGACTTCACGCCCATCCTGTGTGATTTCTACACGGAGCTGGTGGAGGAGAGCGAACCACCTGCTCAGTTTGAGATAGTTTTTGTCTCCTCAGACAAGTCCACGGATGACATGGTTGAATATTATCACGACATGCACGGAGACTGGCTCGCCCTGCCCTTTACGGATGATTACAAGCAGTAAGTGTTCAACAGTTCACGCTTTAAACTCAGCAGTTTGTCAAAAGCACCATTAGCTGCACTTGCTGGTGTTTTATTTATCTCCCATCTTGTTAGGATTAAACACTACAGTCCATAGGCTCTGCCCCAGCTTATGTAAAATGCTTATGAGGGTCACCCTGTCTGGGATTAGGGTTAAATTAGAGCTGACACACTTCTCTATTCAAAGTTAACTTCACGATTTACTCCCCTGTATTTGCTTTGTATTTAAATTCCAAAGCATGTCGTGCTGAGTCTCTATCGCATAAATTCACCTGTAAGTCTGTATTTACAGGCTGCAAATTCTTGTCTTCAAGCATCAGTGTTAGTTGACATTTTTACACACTTGAGTAAAAGTAAGAACACCGCACTTAAAGTCATACGTTCAAGCTGTTACTTAGGTAGAAGTACAGATGTGTTTCAGTGTCATGAGAACTTATTTTGAAGGCAATGTTCCATGTTTAGAATCTTATTTAGGGCTGCAATGTAAAATAATTTTAATTCCACACAGATTTTAGGACTGGACCATTTAGAGAAAATGACTGATATTGCTCGTATCTGATTTACAATATACTTTATAAGTCACACTTCAGTTTTATATCTATTATGTGATGTTTTTAAGACGTGATGGAGCATATACCAGGAAACTGTCACACAATGAGGGCAGCATTGACATGACAGTTTAAACCTTGTGTCATACCTGCTACATGACTTATTCTAAATAGCAAACATTGCATTGGTTCAAATTGATTTGAAATTAATAAATTGTTTGGCCCTAAGTGATTCCTTTCTTAAGGAAATGCAAATATATATATATATATATATATATGAAAACAAAGAGGTAAGTGACTTCTTCCAATATATCTCTTTTCTCAGACCAACAATCCAAAAGCTAGAGATGCTCATCTTCTTGTCAGATAAGCTGAACAAAAGCAGCAGAAATCAGGGAATGTTTGAAATTTGTGCTTAAACAGTGTTTGAAAACATTATGGGATGATCCACAAAACTGGCAGCTTAAATAATATCTTTTATTTTTGTTGCTGCTGTAATATTGTGTCCATAAACAAGCAGTATTTTATTGGTGCAGCTGCTCCAGGTAAGGCTAATTTATTTATTTTTTCTTATATACGGCATGGCAGTGTAATTAATAAAAGGAGAATAAAATGCTACGATGTCATATTTTGTATGTAATATTTGAAAGTGTATTTTATCTCCTTGACACAGTTGTCAGATAAATGCAGTGGATTAGTAAGTACAGAATTCCCTGTGAAATGTGCGATCATAGAAGTACTCAGATCTATACATATTCCTCTGCTCTTAAGTACAGTTACAGAATAGCACTCGTTCTTTCAAGTGCATTTTTCTTCTAAACATGTGTCTTTGTCTCTCTTTTCTCTCTCAGTGAGTTGAAGCAGCGCTACAAGATCACAGCGGTGCCCAAACTGGTGATCGTGAAGGAGAACGGTGACGTGATCACGGACAAGGGCAGGAAACAGATCAGAGACCGAGGCCTGGCCTGCTTCAGGACCTGGCTGGATGCTGCAGAGATCTTTCAGAACTTCAAGGGTTAGACACCCAACAGAGCTGAAGAAAACCAGTAAAATCTCTCTACAGTCGCTGCTGTTCAGTAGGCCAAAGGGTCGCAGAAGGCTGCAACAAATTATAATTCAGCTACACAAACTTGCATGTATTTATTTATTCTAACCATATTTCTTCTTGTTTGCTTTATTTCTTGAGAGCGACTTGACATTTTTTACTCGCGAAGCACTCTAAAATCCTTCAAATGAAACCATCTGATAAAGAAAATTTTAATTTTGGTTCAGTTGCTCACACGTTATGGTCTGATGAGGGATTTGCTAGTAGATATTAAAGTTGCAGAGCTGCACCAAACATCCTATGCACTTAATCTAAGCCTCAGGCATGTCCTTTAGGGAAAATATATGTTCCGTGTGACCAATACAAGCCAGCTGATGTACTCTGATTAATTTAAAGTACACTGATGTAACTAGTTCAGCTAAACTGCTGTTATTGAATAGATGTTTTCTTTCCAGAGAGCTTGCCTTTGTATATTTCTAAAAAAAAAAAAAAAAAACAATACTTGTAGTTCCATTTGAAGATGCCTGTATATTTTTATATTTGTTTTTTATGAGTGGGTAAGATTTATTATTAATAATAAAAATATATCTACATATACTGTTGGATCTTGTGTTGTATATCTTTTGTGAAGGAGCTTTCATGAACAAACAAACAAACTGATTCCCTTTTGCCTCGTTAAAGGGCAGAAAGCCCACGGGATCGGTTTCCAGCATGCTAGCACATTCTCATCCGCTGCCCTAATTGCCTGTTTCCCTTGTGTATGCTGACACTGCTGTTAACACTTTGAGCATAAAACATCCAACGGACGTTAATATGATGAGTCTGCACTGGCCCGTATCTCCAAGTCTGTTTGCTTTATAACAGTAAATGATCAAAGAGCACAGTTTCACCCCCAGTGACACCCCTAGTGCTTCATTCCGGGATAAATTTGCAGTCTAGGTGTTTCTCCTTGAGTCGGGTCAGGTGTATTTATGCCGGCCTTTGTCACAGGTTTGTCTCAAAGGGAGGACGGTGAAGAGAGATGAGTCTTCTTAGATCTCTCACCGAGTCAAATGATGCAACTCCTCAAAGGTGGAACGAAGCGCAAGAGTCATATCAGCTCGTTAGAAAAAGACGTGACAAACCCACAGACATCTGCTGCGCATCAAAGTGAATCTGTGTCTGTTTGACATCCAGGAGAGACTGAACTGTATTGATCCAGTTTGCATCATTATTCCACAGGGGGCAAATTTGTGCAAGTTGTAACTTCACAGTGGACCATGTGAGGTCGCTGTGGTGTCATATGAGAACATGGTGTTGAATTAAAAGCATTTTACCACTCATTTGAACATGCTGCACTGGAGATGAGCAGCATGAATGTTCATCCAGTCATTATGACTAATTTAGAGGACTATACTGTAAGCCACAATTTAGCGTAGAGGGCCGAGATGATCTGGTTTCTGATTTAAAGTGTTCCTCCTCTAAAAAAAAATAAAAATAAATCTTTTTCTTACTGTTATCTCGCTTCACTGTGCAGAATCGTGTCTGTGAAGACTCCGTGGGGTGTTTCCACATGTATCTACTGAAGGAGGGAAAAAGTTATCACGGTCCATGGACTTTCCAGTGAGGTGGGAGACATGCTGTGTCCAGAAGTTAAATATTTAAGAGGGAGATGTTTCAGTATTTATGGATTCTGGACTTTGCAGTGAGAGGAAGACCAGAATTATTAACAAGTCGATGGCCAGCACATAGGAAGCTGTTTACTGTGGTTGTGTTGTATTATTTATATGGTATAATCCCACGAGGGGCAGGCCATGAGAACACTGGACACACATACACTATATATATATATATATATATATATATATGTGTGTGTGTGTGTGTGTGTGTGTGTGCGCAGTCACGGAAAAAATTATTAGACTACCCTTGTTTTCTTCAATTCTTGTTCATTTCAATGCCTGGTACCACTAAAGGTATATTACCTGAAGAATACATCATACTTTATGCCCTGACATGCTTAAGCGTAATTGTATTTCCTGGGTATAAAAGAGGTCATTTCATGTCATCAGCAGCACTGTGCATACAAAGGTCTAGAGTGCTTTCCTGCTTACATTCAAGCCGTAGCACAACTCAGAAGTTGTCAGCTCTCACATGATGCCAAAAATAAAAGAATTATGTGAAGTGACAAAGGCAGCCATCTTGGCACTGCTGGAAATTGGTATGAGTGAGAGACAGGTAGCGAAAAAACTGAAGATCTCCAAGACAGCTGTTCAGTACACCAAGTAAAAACAAGCTGAACATGGTAGTACCAAATTGCTAGCTGGTCATGGCAGGAATCATCTTTCTACCCCATGAGATGACCGTGTACTCATCCATTCCTGTGCCAGCAATCGTAATCAGAACTCCAGGGACCTTAAAAATGAGTGGCCACTGTGGAGAAATGTGATTTGTTCGGCGAGGACAGTTAGAAAGCGATTTGTTGAAGCTGCTCTGAAGTCACACAGGGCACAGAAGAAGCCCTTCATCAATGAAAGGCAGAGGAAAGCCCATTACTGTTTGCTGGTGATCACAAAGATTGGATTGTTGATGATTGGGCTATGGTCTTCTTCAGTGATGAATCCAATTTTCAGTTGATGCCCACTCCAGCCAACGTACTGGTTAGGAGGAAGCCTGGAGAAGCCTCCAGACCAGACTGTCTTGCCTCTACAGTAATGCAATTGTGTGAAGGGCAAATGAACCAGGTCATGTACAGGGATACGCTTGAAAACAATCTTCTTCCATCAACTGGAAAACTCTTTCCTGCCTCCAATGACTGGATTTTCCAACAAGACAATGCCCCTTGCCACACAGAAAGTTTCACATAAACCATGGAAAATGGCCAGATATCAGCTTCTAACCCTTTGATGCACAACATGAGTCAAAGGTGACCCAAATCCAATGGAAAGTGAGTATCTCCTGACCAATGCTGTGCATCAAATGGTTAAATTGAACTCTTATCAGCTATTTTTGTTGTTATCATTATATTTTTCTAAACAAATGTACCTTTAGTTGTACCAGACATTAAAATGAACAAGAAACTGAAGAAAACTAGGGTCGTCTAATATTTGTTTCCATGACTCACCCTACCTACCTACATACATACATACATACATACATACATACATACACATATAATAAAAACAGCTGAGTTTCAGATCTCACTATTTGTTTATAAAACCCTTAATGGATAAGTTCCATAATACGTTACTGATTTGTTAACTTTACTTTCTGCCCCCAGGCCTTTTAGGTCGTCATCACATTGATTCCTCTTTTCTGGTTATTACACCCAGGCTCTGAAACAGTCTCCCGATCCACATTAAATCCTATCCCACTGTTAGCAATTTCAAATCACATTTAAAGTCTCATCTTTATTCTCTTGCCTTTAGCTTTTCCTGTAGCTGCCCCAGTCATGCTCACTCCCAGTTTCTTTATCAGCCTGCTGTTTAGTATTGATCGGTTGTCTGATTTCCTTCAATTTTCTCCTCAAGTCTTTTGCTTTTATAGTTCTACCTCTTTTTTAACCTAGCTAATATGCTTTACCTTGTCTATCCTGTTCATGCAGTTGTCTTTACTTGTGTTCATACTTATAATTTTCTGTGATTCTTGTCACTCACTTCATGCATTTACTTGAAATATTAGACATTATGAACTTTGTGTCTTCTCCCTCCTGCAGTGTTTCTGTACCTCTCTGCATTCTACAAACCAGTGTTCATGTTCTCTCGTTTGTTGTCTCTCTGTCTCGTCTCTCGATCATTGTCTCTCTCTCCCCTTCACCCTCACCCTGACAGGCCAAGGCAGACAGCTGCCCTCCCTGACCCTGGTTCTGCTGGAGGTTTACTTTCTGTTAAAAGAGAGTTTTTGCTTTTTACTGTCACCAATATGCTGCTAATTGGGAATCTTTGGATTTGTTGGGTTTTCACATGTATGATGTTGTAAAGTCTTAACTTTTTGGGTAGTCTTGTATAATTATAACACTGTAAGTTCTTAACCTTAACATTTCGGTTAGTCAGATTAAGTTATACTATATATAATACTGTTGTATCCTAGTCATATTTACATTTTTAAGGCAAATTTACATAATTAGTTACCTCAATATTTTATATAGTCAAGCTAATTTGTATTTTACATGCTATTGCAGGATCGTAACCGTAATATTTAGCTTACTCTGGAAATTTTGCATGAACTAATACAATATGGGCTGAACCTTAACATTTTTAAACTTCTAAAATTTGCAACACCAACCTTATTTTTCTGTTGGAAAGCACTTTTGCTCAATGGCTGTTTTAAATGTGCTACATGAATAACACTGACTCGACTTTGTAACTTACTATACTTGCTTGCTTATTGCATTTGCTTTACTTTATTATTATTACTTATAATAATTAATATATTAATATATATTTTAAAAAATAAACAAATAAATACTGATGTGTTAAGAGAGAGCGGGGTATTACTCTGGGATGATACATTCATTATGAGAAGATACTTTTTAAATTGTATTACTAATCTGGAATGCATGGACTGACTTCTTCACACAGTATTTCTGCACTGTAATGTGGCAGTGAAAAATGTGAGTACCCCTCCAGCACCTCTGTCTATCAGTACTGAGGTAAGTGAAACTGCACTTTGAGGACTCTGTTGGCATTTGCCTGCTGCCTGATTGAGACCCCGATTCGCAGAGAGCCCCTCAGGTCCCTTCAGATTTAGATGTCGACTTCACATTTGGACTCCTTGTTGGCTTTACAAATGAAAGGCAGTAGTGTTTCCTGCCGTTGTAACGGTGTCTTGAGTCGCCTAACAAGGCTGTCTTTATGTGGGAGCCGGGAGGAGGGAGGCGGGGAGGAGGGCGGACCGGCGGACCTGTACGGAGAGAGCGCCGGTGTGAAGTTCACCGCGGTGAGCGAGGCGACTTCCGCTCACTGCCTTCACAATAAGATGCAGAATGGTAAGCAAGTATTGATATTAATTCTGTTGCATTGAAATTTTACTCCAATATAACAAATAACAGGAAAAGTACAGCGAATCATTATGGAATTTTAGGAAAAAAAAGTTACAGGAAAAATAAAAAGAATGGGGAAAAAAATCTATTTAGCAAAGTTCTGAAACTCCATGTTTTTTTCAATTGTAGATTTAATTCCCCTCTAAAATGATAGATTAAACTTCTAAAAGCTCATGCTGATGTATGAATGTTAAATATGTCACAAAAAATTGCTTCCT
Source organism: Acanthochromis polyacanthus (assembly GCF_021347895.1). NCBI lineage: Eukaryota > Metazoa > Chordata > Actinopteri > Pomacentridae > Acanthochromis > Acanthochromis polyacanthus. The sequence goes on from NC_067130.1 coordinate 12,679,303, forward strand.
GTCTCAAAGGAAGTTTATCGGCTAATTACGAGTAACTATCCAAAAGTTCTACACCAGGTTGGGGTACCTTTTCTACACCATTGCTGTTATGTTAATGCTTTGACAACTTGGAAAATATGGTTCATTGCTGAGAATTATATTATAATGTTAAATTATGTTTGTAATATGAAGCTAAAACCGCAAGGTGGTTAAAACCGCAAGGTGGTTGGTTAGCTAGCTTAGCTTAGCAGCTAGAATGGGCAACCTCACCATGTCAGCAAGGAACAGTATTTCCGGTAACCCTCTGAAACCTCTTAGAAAATATAAATTCTTGTTTTTACACTTTGGTTGTTGTCTAAATCAAACATATAAAATGTTCATGAGTGAGCTATGTAAGTGCAGGTATGGTGATGTTACAAACAAGCTACCTTGAACACACACAGCCTCGCTTGTTTGCCATTTCGAAACTTTTTTAAAGCTAATGCTAACCAGATATGAATATGTGTAATGTTTATTTGTAATGTAAGAATTTTATCCAGCATGTTGTCTGTGTTATTCAGGTTAGCTTCTGTAAAGAAAAAAAGCAACTTTTTGGTTCTTGAAGATGCTTTACCTGGTTGTGTTAACCGAGGAGGCCTCTTGAATGAAGGTGGAACGTCTTCAAGGACCAGAGAGGAAACCGGTTGTTTTATCATTGTAAGTCCTGGGAAAACCCATTAAGTTGCTTTATTGTGAAGGTAGCAGCCCTCGTGTAGCGGTGTGACCCTGGTGATGCTTGACGGCTCCGCGGTACAAACAGCCGCTCCCGGACTCCTCCAGAGTCGGCTGTGGACCGGTGCGGGGCTGCAGGACGGGTCCACAGCACCGGGACAAAACAAAACCTCCATTCAGGATGGATGGAACTAACGACACCGGGAACAAGAGGTAAGTTGTCCGGGTGAGAGGGTATGTTACACTGCTTAACTCTAGATGTAGCCCGCTGGTAGCTGTAATGTAAAATACTAATAATATTTTTAATAGTGTGCCTGTTCTGACTTTAGTCATCATTCTCACCGTGATCAGTATGAACTTTAAGTTTACTGCGTTTATCGTCAGGATCATACAAAATCAACTTTTAATCAAATCTTATTTGTGCTGTGATATACTTTATGGACATGACACGAATATGAAATTTGAGTATAATTTGGTTTTCAGTTAGTTTGAGTGCTTGCTTTCAATAAGAGCGGTACTGATAAGGTTTTATTCATCTGAGTGAATACACGCTTCTCTAGTGTCACCTGTATTCAATACAAATGAAACAATCCTTTCTGGAAAATGCTATTAAAACCCAGCCAGGTTTTCACTCTGTGACTCATGTTTTAGGTCACTTGAAACCAAAATCTCATGGAGGAATTAAAGATCTGCCCACAATAATTTCTGAAGAGTAGACCCAGATAATAAAATTACATGCACTCAGTGTAAGTGCGGGTTTCTTTTCACCACTGGTCCTCTGCATCTCACATGCACACATCCAGTACACACCGCATACTGAGCGAGTCGGAGGTTTTATCAGGGAAATGGCTCTAATCCTGCTTAGTGCACTCACTAACAAGCACCTCGCACCCTGAACTATTTGGTTTGCAAGCTGGCAGAGTTGTTTCTCTCATATTGAAAGAATGAAACTGGAGATTATGTAGTATTTGAGGTTGTTTTGCAAGCGGGGAACAGAGAGACTTTAGAGAGTGCACGCGTACAGTATGCTAAGGGTAAATTATTGTATGTCTGCACCCTGTGTGGGGGTGTGGGGGACTAACTGAAAACAATGATGTGATACATGATGACATATATGTGCTTCCTGTGCCTGGAAGGTAAAATTGCCCCATTTGAGATGGTCTGTAAGTGTGTGTGTGTGTGTGTGTGTGTCCTAAGTGTGTGTTTAGAGCTTGCCTATGAGTCTGGGAGTGTGTGTGTGTGTGTGTGTGTGTGTGTGTGTGTGTGTGTGTGTGTGTGTGTGTGTGTGTGTGTGTGTGTGTGTGTGTGTGTGTGTGTGTGTGTGCATTCTTACTTTCTCTTGCTGTGCAGACAGCATGTGTTCTCATGTTTCGCAGATCAGATAACCGTATTCAGACATTTAACCAGTGACATTTTAACATTGCTGATGTAACCTCCCCGCAGCATATTGACAAATTGCCTCTGATGATATTACAGTCGGCCTTTATATGATGCCAGTTTATTAAAATCTATTTGGTTAAATGGAGATCGTATCAGTGTAGGGTATATTGCCTCTGGGCTGACTGTCATTTTTACTCATATAAACCAGTATAAATTATCAGCAGCAAAGAGTGGAGCTGGTTCAGTCACAATTACCAAAACCTGTTGTATCTGCTAAAAGTAAAACCACACACCTTTTCCTTTTTTTGCAAGCAGGGTGCTGTTGAGAATTGCTACAGCATAGCCTGGTAGTACCATCTGTGTGGCAGTTTCCTGTCCAGGAAAAGAGGAAAGTAATGAGTTCTGCCCCTGACCGAAAACTTCTTTCTCAACTAATTTCCCCAGCATACCAATAGGATATTACAGTGCATCGCTGTTGCGTAAGTGGCAAGAATTGCAATGGTGAAGATGCACACTAATGATAGTGTGCTGCAAGTTGTTGGCTGATGAAATGAACAGGTGTGATTTGACGACGCACCGGATTTATTTGTTTAACGGTGACCTCAGTCGTTTGCTCTCCTGCTATCTCTATCATCAACTATTCATGTTTTTCCACTGGTAAAATCACAGTCAACAACTGCGAGGCATGTGACACAGGGAGTGTCTCACTGAGCAAACTAAGATTTATTATGTAACGGCATAATTATGCAGAGATGAGCTATGTCTGTCCCTCATTGGATTGTGGTTTTTCATTGTCCTTCCGTGATTTGAGTGTCCCACAAATTTCCCCTTCTTTCTTACTATAGGTACAGCTAGCACATTGTACAATATGGTGGCTGTGGTTTTGCTTATCAGTTTATGGAATAGATCAGTCTTCTGTGTGTACACAAATTGTGTTTTATTCCTACAGGGACTTAAATCAGCGTTTGTGTTCCCCGCCTTTCATTTTGTATAGACATCAGATTTATGTTGCTTGACAGATGCTGTTTATGTCTTTAAATGCTAACAAAGCACTTATTCTTGAACACAGCCCAAATTATATTTCCGATTGGATTCTTGTGGCTGATGGAGAAACATATTAAAAGCAAATCAGAAAACAGATTCTGCCAGTGAACATGTAAAACACATAGCACAAACAAATATTTTAGATTTTTGAAATGATCATTAAGGGGACTGTGATATGCTGTAAATGTTGAGCTTCAAGTGAACAGTTTACAGTTGAGAAATAAACTCTCCATCTGTTTTTTTCTGGTGAACAAATACTTTAATTCTGAAGCTGTTTCTACCATTGTTGCCATAAACATGCGTTTCTGTGCTGCCTTATTAATTGTTGGCTACAATGTCTGAGATATGCTTAAAATGCAGCCCAACCGATACAGGATTTTTTATTTTCTTTTTCCAATATGATATTTGTGCATCTTCAAAATCCTGTAGGGTGATACATTATAACATATAGATTTATTTAGGAGACAGCTGCTCAATTTACGTTCAATACTTACTCTTGTTTTTGCTCTCTTTTCATCTCCACCAACTCTTGATGATAATGTCTAAATGCTCCACAGTGTTCACCAGATTTTTACAACAGTCTGTTGTTTGCTGCTGAGCAGGTCACATGAGGAAATGAGAAATCTTGTACTGATCGTACATGCCTGTGAGGCGTATTTGCTGAATGATTCTGGGCTATATTTACTTGGCATTACTTTTTCTTCTCCAAAGTCTAGTGTGTTTGTTAAGGCCAAGCAAGGCAACTTTACTCGCATAGCACATTTCATACATAAAAACAATTTAAAGGCTTTATATAATGCATTCAAAAGTGTTCAAAGAAACAAAAACAGCGTAATTGAAATGCTAAGAGAAACAACTGGCAAAATAAATGATTTAAAAAATACAGTGTGAACTAAAACAAATGAAAGTCCTGATGTCATGTTTAAACTGTAAAGCCTAAAACATCCTGACAAATTTCAATGAGAATTTATAGAATGAGTAAAAGTGGTGTGTAAATTAAAAGCTGTGGGAAAATTAGCAATTTTTAGCTCAGTTTCTAAAGCAGCTTCAGTTGGGGAGCTGATTCCAACAGTGGACAGCAAAATGGCTTAAAGGCCATTTCACCATGTTTAGCTTTAACTCTGGACATCACCAGCTGGGAAGTGTAAATGCTGCTTACGTAGCAGTGGAAGAGGTGGACTCCATATTAAACATACTCTAGTGCGGTGTGCATTACATGTGAAAATTAGCTGTGAAAAATCAGGAATCATACAGCCTTGCTCTGTCTGTCACTTTTTCAAGCACATAAAAGCATTTCGCAGCTCCACATGTCTCTTTAAAAATCTCCATATACATTACATTTCTCAACTTGGCATGCAAACAGTTTGCTTAACTGGTGTTCTGCCATGTTAATAGTCAATAATTTATTAATCGATAAAATGAATGAAACACAACATATGTTTCTGTATATGCTGAGAAAACAGTTTTTATGAACGGACACTTAATGTTTGTCAAAAAATTAAGGAAATTGAAAAACAAATAGCTAAAACAAGCAGCAAAAAAAAAAATGATTTCATGAAAAAGTGCTACAGAGAGACTTGTTCACTGTAGTTGATGTTAGTTAATCCAGGTGCTGCAAACAGCTGCTCAGCTGGGGCAAATGTTCGCAAAATACTGTTTCAGCATCCAGGAAATACATCAATGTTTACTGTCACTTCTGAGTTATACTTCTGCTCAGAGAAGAACATTGCCGATACATTTCAAAACTTTTGTTTGAATATTGTTGGAAGCGTCAGAGCCCTGCTGCTCCTGAACGTTAGAAGTCTTAGAGAATTGTAGATGAGTGTCAGCGTGAGCCTTAGGTGCTAACCACACTGAACAGTTGGCAAACACCTTTTTCACAACTTTATACTGCGGAGTTCATCAACATCACCACTATAGCTCACAGTTAGACAGCAGGGATGTGTGCTCATTTTAGTACGAGGCTTACAGGCGGTCAGCAAACATACCAGTAATACCATCTCATCCAACATCTCATCCACTTGGTGGAGCAACCAGGCACTATAACAGATTGTCAATACATTTGTTTTGTACCTTACCAGGTAATATCGTTTCAATCAGTTAAATACTAAGATATTGCAGTTACATGACTAATGATTAACCATTACCTTCTTTCAACCCTGACTCCTTGTCTGTGCATCCAAACAAAAGCAGCAGCACCTTGAAATAATAACAGCTGAAGTGTTAGCTGTATGAACTGTATCAATTGGATTTTGCAGACATTTTTAGTGTCTATAAAAGTAGTGTTGAACGCTAATGTTAACTCCAGCCAGCAGAGAAGTTGGGGGAATGAGACAATCTCACTGAGGCGTAGTACAGATAAACCTAATCTCGAAGCACCCTTGAAGTCAATACTCTGTGAACATGTAGGGCCGTGGCTAATCATTTATTTTTCTCCATTAATCATTTGTTCTCTGAAACGTCAGAAAAAAAAGAACAAAAACTGTCTGCGCCCACAAAATCTTCAGTTCTCGGCAATATAAAACAGGAAAATGTAAAATATTTCTTCATAATAATAAAACTGTAACTTTTTCTGTTATATTCTCAGAATAGTTGCCAATCCACATTCTCTGCTGCAATGACCCATTTTTCCCATGGGGACCATTAAAGTTTCATCTGATACAGTCTAACCTAACTGTGAAGAAGTGGAACACTTTGAGGACCAACGGGGAGAAAGTGGGAGGGGAGGACGAGGTGTTAGCGGGGGGGTGGATGGCGTATGTTAACACGAGACGCTTGCAGCGAAGTCGAGGAGTGTTTTTCTAAGGGCCTTCCAGATGGCACGTCGACAGGAAGGTTCCGGGGAAACCGGTCCCTAATGAATGGGAGGGAGAATCACCTGAGGGGACGAGAGACATCAAAGAAACCTTTCTCTCGCCTCCTTCCCCTCCTACATGCCCACTTTATACGGACTTGTCTCTGCTCTTCATTTTCTCTTCACTCCATCTACTCACTTAATAGCTCCCCTCAAGTAATCTGTGGGCATCGCTGACGTTCTCACCAGCCCTCTTTTTCCACTCATTTGAAAAATTAATCTTAATTAATCTCCCCTCTCCTCTCCTCTCCTCTCCTCTCCTCTCCTCTCCTCTCCTCCCCTCCCCTCCCCTCCCCTCCCCTCCCCTCCCCTCCCCTCTCCTCTCCTCTCCTCTCCTCTCCTCTCCTCTCCTCTCCTCTCCTCTCCTCTCCTCTCCTCTCCTCTCCTCTCCTCTCCTCTCCTCTCCTCCCCTCCCCTCCCCTCCCCTCCCCTCTCCTCTCCTCTCCTCTCCTCTCCTCTCCTCTCCTCTCCTCTCCTCTCCTCTCCTCTCCTCTCCTTTATCTTCCCCAGAGGACATTCCTCATTTTTACTGTGTGATAGCCCGAGGGCAGGTTCAGACAGAGCTGTCTGAGAAGAGGCTCTGACATTCACTGAGGCCCACACGCACATAGAGGCATTAACATCCTTGACCTGAAACCAATATACAACCCACTAGAGGCTGCAGGGAGACAGACAGTATGGAGCAGAGTTTAAACATTCATGGTTCTGTGGTTTATCAGGTTGTTTGTGCTTAACATACAGGCCACTTACTTAGAGAGAGAGCGTGATTGTGTATGGGAGGAGTGGGTTGAAGAAGGAGGGGTGCTCTTTAAAAGATTAATGCATTGATGCACTCTCTTGTAAACATTTGTGTACTTTTTGGATGTGAAACTATGAGACCAAAGGAGAGGCAGAGTTAATGTTTTGTGGCCTTAAAGGACCCCAACAATTTTGCATGTGTAGTCCCTTTGCTCCCAGTCATGTATACTGACCAAACAGTTAATCATTCTGAAAACATTATGCTTTTTTCTACAGTTTCAGTGAGCCATTGCTTTCTATTCATTTCCATACATTTTATAAATCTGTTATTATTAAAGGCCCCTTTACAATAAATAATGGAAAGTTTTTACCTGTCCTCAGAATATATCTTTCAGATTTCCAGCTTAAAATACTACAAATATGGTTTGTTTTACCATGACTGTATAATCCCTGGTTTTAGTCCTGTTCTAAATGGGCTCTTTAACTGTATGTAGCTTTAAATGCAGCTAAGGTGCTGTTGACCGTGCCTTCTTCAGGAAAAAGACTCTCTCTACATCCGTGATTGACAGCACAAAGTGAAACGGTTCACTGTATGGCAGTCAACACTTCTAACTTCGAAATATTGCAGAATTCTAAGCATAGCTGTTGTGGGTTTTTTTCATATATGTGGTACGTTTGTTAGACGACACTGCAGTTTTAAATTCAGTGGTTTAACAGTGTTAGAGTGGCTTTAAAGTGACTGCTAGTTAAAATGTAGTCTTAACTGCCTGCATTTCAGTTGTAATTTTGTACTTGTTTTGTTGTCTGTGGATGGTTTGTCACCATTTGGGACCTTTGATGTAAAAGTCCAATATTTATCAAACTCATGAAATCAGCTTGAGTAGTGAGAACCCTCTTTTGTGTCTACATTATTTTAGTTGAACTAATAATGTTGAATAACCACAACCTTGAGCACTTACAGGGAACCTACTTCAGTTTAGCAAATCAAGATACATTTTAATCATCATTGTGTATTCTTTGGCTCTTGAGTCATCTTCCAAGGTCAAATATAAAGTCTCTGTTAGAACATGTTGGGGAATTGGACTTTGAAAGAGTTTGGTGTTGATTGTAGAGATTTGGTTGTTTGCATTCATGAGCTATAGATTTGAGTGTTTTAATAGCCTGACCAAACAAAAAGTCAGGATAAACAATATAATCAGGGTTTTTAAGGACTAAAAGGAGTCCTGTTGTAGATACTCATGGCAAGATACGCAGCTATCTTATCTAATAATGCGGATAATAAAAACAAATGTAGTCTCCACTGCACAGAGGTTAACCATTCCTATTTCATTTGTCTCTCACAATTCCCTCAATTTGATATTTGTTGATTTATTTCCTTAAAACGGAAAAAGGGAAACTCTTGGAGACTCGATGAATGTGGACGGGGCATAATTAGCTTCGCCTACATCTTTTTATTCTGGTTTAAGAGGATTTGTGAACTGTTTTTTTTCCTGCTTTGTGCTTTTTGGAATACATTCTGGTCGTATAGCATTTACATTTTCTTTCATGTATATAGAAATGAATGGAATACAGTGGCTGCCAGGAACAGAAAGAGAAACACTTAAAAGGTGTGAAACTCTTAAATGTGGTCATTAGAATTATCGGCAAGAATGCTCAGTGTAGAATTCACAGTTAAAGAGCTGAATCATGCAAACACAGACAGATAAGATCTTTTACAGTGGATGTACCGTGCCTTCTTCATGTCTCCACACGCTCACACATACACACCCTTTGAAAAGATGCTATACTGCACATTGTCAGTGCATACATTATTTTTTTAAGAGCAGTCCTGAATATATTAAGGACCAGCAGAGAGCAAAGACAAGACAGTCGGCTCCTTAAATCTGACATCAGGACTGAGATGCTACATTTGTCACGATAAGAGGGTCACAAGGTGGCTTCTGAAATGCCTCAGACATCCGAAGGTTGGCATGCGTAGGCTGTAGAACAGAGAGGAGCACACAGACAGAGATAACCTGTCACCCGTGTGTGATTTCTGCTGTACCAGTGTGACTGTCAACCAGAAGAAATTCGTTCTTTCTGTTTTCTGACACTAAAACCCTGCAGCTCTGAGTGCTCACTCAACGCTCTCCGTTAGCGCGCGCCATTTTTTTCCCCGCACCTGACTCATTTTCACAGAGATAAGCACAACACTTTAAACAGGTGTTAAGAGGATAGCTTTAATATTTTTTGCTACCAAAAGAGGAGATACACTCACAGACATATTCCCACGTAAATGTTACACTAACTGAAGCACACACATAAACACACAAATCCCCTGTGGGCAGGAAGCTGCAGCGGGAGGGGAGGAAGTGATTTTGGAGGCTTGAACCAGATGCTCCCGAGCTCCGCTGCTGGAAACATCTCTGGCCACCAAATACTAAATCATTCTCTTTCTCATCTCTTGTTTTCTTTTCTTTATGACAGCCTGATTAAATATTTCATCTCTCTCTCCCTGACCCTCTGCCGCTCTCGTCCCCATATCTGTGTTTCTATTTCCAGCAGAGAGAATGAAAAATGTGATAAGGCGGGAGAAACACATTTATCAGGTTTGTCATCTCAGGAAGTGCAGGAAATGTATCCCCTGCCTTGTTTTTTTTCTGTTGGTAAACAAACCTGTGTTCACATAGCATGTAGATTTGTTAGTTCTGTTATGCGGAAAAGGATTTTGCCAAACGGAGCGGCATGAGGTTTTTGATATAGGAGCCGCATGAACAGTGAAGGTTGAAACAAACATCAGGAAGCTGTTATCATGCGCCGGTCCAGCCAGGCAAAAAGTTAGAGAGGGAAGTCGCAGCTGTACAGACAGAGAGAACAGGAACTGTTGTGGTAAATTTCATTTGGTTTGTGGGGTTTGCTGTTGTTGAAATAGGCTGAGAAATGTTGTAAGATAATTGTAATACATAAATGTGAACGCCACTGGGCAAAGTCAGGCCAGGGTGTTGTTTCCAAACCCAAAAGTCATACAGTCAACTGATGTAATTTCCTCTCTGAAAAACAGTGTCTGTGTGAGTTTGCTGGAAATCCTGACATGTTTGGTGCTTTGGTCTTTGAAGTTTAAGCATCTCGGCAAAAAAGCTGTGCGATAACACGGAGATAAGCTGTAAATCAAGGAGAAAAGTGTCTTTGGGAAAAGTGCTTTACAGTGCTGACAGGAGTAAAGAGTCTACAGCTGCACTGGCAGATAACTGAGGCCCTACTTGAGGCTAAATGCTAACACCAGATGCTAAAAATGACAATGGTGATATGCTCCTCTTTAGCACATACATTGTTTTCCATGTGCATCATCTTACTGTCACATGTCGGCATCCATATCACATGCTTTATAATATATTCTTACTATAAATACCATAAGGACAGGCATTAAATGAGCACAAATAAGATGGTAACAGGAAAATTACTGACACCTGTTCAGACACCGCACCACCAATAAAATCAAAACTAATTATTGTTCCTGTGTTGCAGCCATGCCTTTCCCCACAGGGAGTCAAATAACCGGTGCTGAATCAATGCATTCATTCCTGGTGAGACTCAGTGGTTTGACTGAGAGTCTCTGCTCATAAATCTCAGTCACACCAACCTCCTTTCCAGTGATGAATCTTTCCTTCATAACTTTACAACAGTGAATGGTCGCTTTGCCGCAGATGATATGCAGTTTTCTTCTATTGTCTTTGGGATATATTTGGCAGAGGTTTGTAGAAGCAGCATGTCTCAGCAATATCACAGGGGAATAAATACAGTGTTGTCAGATACAGGTAGTAGAGCTGCAGCAACTAAACGATTAGTTGTCACGTATTAAATTAATCACCCAAACTATTTGGATAATTGAATAATTGGTTTAAGTAGTTTTTTAAATCAAACAAAAAGTCTAGATATTCTGGTTTCAGTTTCTTAAATGTGAATACTTTCTGGTTTCTCTCTATTACAGTAAGCAGAATATCTTATAACACAAAAATTATAAGGTTGTCATCTTGGGCTTTGAGAAACACTGAGAGACATTTTTCACCATTTCTTGCATATTACAGACCAAAACAACTGATTGACTAATCGAAAAATATTAAACTGATTAACTGACAGTGACAATAATTGTTAGTTTGCGGCCCTAACAGATGTATATTATTACTTTATCTGACTTGTTTTCCCCCAGTTTATGTCATTGTAGTTGAATATAGAAAAAAAAGCAATTAGAGCTCTGGAAACTCATTTGCATGTTTCACTATTTTCTGACATTTTTGATTGAAAAAAATAACTGATTAATTAAAGTAAGTCATTTTTAAATGATGAGCCAATTTACATTATGTTTGTAGCTGTTTGTCATTTTGAAAATGGTTGCAGAAAATAACTAAAAGTGATGTTTGCTTCATGATCAGCATGTCACTCTGCTCTCTCTGTTGCTGAAAGCATCCGCGGCTTGCTGTAGTTAAAAATGCAAAGTAATGCATTTGTTCCTCAATAAAAAGTCAAATTGACCTTCACAATGTCAGAGCTAAGTGCACGCTTTAATTTCTGTGAATGGCTTGTGATCGCTTTCACTGGCACTACTGCGAGTGTAGTTACAGGAAGTCATGAAATCAGGAAAGTCATCTGGGAGAAGTGATGTAATTATTTCAAGGAGGTTCCCTGCATACGTGATCACATGGATACAAAACTAATGAGAGCCATTTGTGAGGCAACCAAAGAAACTGATTAAACTACCATTAATGTCATGCCACATTTTTCTGAGGACTTATGGCTCCATATAATGACATCATGAGGATTTTCCTGGAATTGAAAGGATGGTGCTTCATCTCAGAAGCCCCATTCTGCTCCCTCGCACCGAGTCACCCACTTTCCCCTGAGCACCCTCTCCTCAAACATTTTGTAAGTCTGCAGTGGAGGTCCTGCTGGAGAGATGCCCTCTCTCTCTCTCTCTCTCTCTCTCGCTCTCACTCTGGATTCAGCCATCTGTTAGAGCACAGTCCAGTATTCACTTCTGCCATATACTAATCCTTTCATTAGCTTCAGGCAGTCCTGTCAAAGAGCTGACTGTGTGGGGATTCAAGAGAGACTCAGACTGATACACAGAGATACATTTACAGATACGTACAGTAACGTAACCACTAAAACATATATTTTTGTACATTTTATATATATACTCAGAGTAAATTCATTTTTTTCAATGAAGATAACATTCAGTGCATCATAAATCCAGTCTAGATATTGTTAATGTGGTAAATGACTATTATAGGTGGAAATTTTTAATGGAATATCTACATAGGGGTACAGAGGGACATTTCCAGCAACCATCACTCCTGTGTTCTAATGCTACATTGTGTTAGCTAATGCTGTTGAAAGGCTAATTGATGATTAGAAAACCCTTGTGCAATTATGTTAGCACATGAATAACAGTGCGAGTTTTCATGGAAAACATGAAATTGCATTCACACATCCAAAAACACCTTTCTGTTGCACATTTTTCCATATAGAAGACCCAGAATCCATACCCACGTCTTATATTCATGTCTAAATGTTTAGGATCACAGTTTGATCACAGTATCTAAATGACCTTAATGGAAGGAAATGTAAAATTTTTTTGTCACTCATTCAACTTAACTCAACAGTAAGTAAACAGTGTGAAATGTATGTACCGTGCACCGTAGAGTCCTCTTGTTTGCGAACAATGTAGTGCATCAGATTCAAAGTGCAATTTTGTGACGCTTTAATCCAAAATCAGGGTGAATCTTAAGTGTCCGAAATCACAGTATACTGCTCTCTAATGAGTAAACTTTACGATATGTTACATAGGAAGTAATAACAGTAACAGCAGGTATAATACTTACTATTGCCACCATATTAGTTCTGTGTTTTGCCATATTAACACTTCCTAATTAGTTCTGAACACAAAGTACACTTGAGGTTGAAGGAAATGTCATTATTTTTGTTGGTATTTGGTAATAAAAGGAAATTTTGAACAGATGATGCTTCTAGATGAAAAGTCTGACAATCATGATTATAATTTATTCTAATGGAAACACAAGCACCTGTGCTAAATTGTGCACCAATCCATCACGGAAGTTATTGTGACATTTCAGTTAAGCCCTCTAAAGTCCACAAGCTTCATACTCAGCAGACCATGAATATCTGCACTGAATTTAAATGACAATCCACTGAATAGCTGTCATTATATTTCAGTCTGGATCCTAGAACTGAACTGACCAACCCAATGAGAATGCTACCTAAAAGGAAATGCTGCAGAGAGTAGTTAAAAATGCTAAATTTGGGATATAATGGTTTAAAGTAGGCAATATCTCCTATTGAAGATGGTGTAACTCAAGAGATTTTGTGTCCCAGTAAATAAATAGAGAGCAGCCTGGTAGCAGGACACTACTTTTGTAGGAGCTGCAGGTATAAATAGACAATATATGACTACTCTCCTCTGTATTCACTGAACACACACTCATTTCCACCCTTTTAAGCACACACCTCCTTGCACTCTGCCATATCCTCACACATCAGTGACAGCATTGTTTTGTGGGAGCTGTGCTTCTGAAGTAATGCTTAGTTTGGCGAAGGCAGTTGAGCCCATTGCTGCCCCAACAATAACATGTCTGAGTAGCCTGGCATGTTTCTGATTTGTTACACGTTTAAATGGCACAACCAACAGTGATGAGATAAAGTTGATGGACGTCAAGATGTTGAGGATTTTTATTCTAATAACACAACCCATTTGTCTGTCTCCTTTCTGTTTTCTCTCTCAGGCAAATACCAAGAAAAAAACCACCACTGACCGCAGAGGATTTGTTCTCTCATTAAAATGTTAAATTTTTTCTCCATGCATCAGCCAGCTCATTCCAGGCTTATGTGGCTGAATATTCACTCATTCCAAGACACAGTCAGACACAAGAGGACAATATGGACTGCCTGAGAGAGTCAGAGCACTTGCACACAGATGAGTCACCTGTGAGTGGCAGATGATGTAACGGCGTCTAGAACAGTCTTCCAGCAGACCATGGAGCTAATGGGAACAACAGAGCGGGGAAAAGTGCTTTTAATAAGCTTTTGACACTCATTCATTTATTTTGCTTGTGACAGAACAAGTTAAAGTCTCAGACAGTTCAGAGGAAATGACCTAATTCAGATTAAATGACCTCACACTGATAAGTAGCCGCCTCCTCACTGGGTGATGGAACACAATCACAAATGGACTCTTACCATTGAGGCTGGAGACTGTGAGGTTACATGATAATTCTGTGTGTGCCGCTCTTTAACTCAGAGGAGTGACTGTTGATGCTACGTGCAGCGATGTTGCGACGTGGACTGCTAGCCTGGGTGTCCCGTGTTGGCGGCATTCTGGTTCTCCTCTGCTGCTCCCTGTCACTCCTCTATGTGATGACGTGTAGCCCTCCGCACTCAGACGACCCTCCGTTGAGTCACCGCGCGGGACCCAACCACCCCAGCCTTGGAGGCACAGGTCCGGGTATTGGAGCAGGGGCTATTGGGCCAGGAGGAGCTGGAGCTGGGCCTGTCCAAAGTGGTGGCCCTCCAGGTGTCCACTCCTACCAGGTGCTCCTCCAAGAGCGTGAGGAGCAGCATCGCCTCCACATCTCCTCTTTGAAGAAGCAGATAGCTCAACTGAAGGAGGCATTGCAGGAGCGCAGCCAGCAGCTGAAAGGAGTGCAGGAAAGCCTCAAAAGAGCAGTCGGGGGCCCAGGAGAGGTACATGAAGTGGGCGCTGGATTACAGGGAGGTGGCCTCGGGGATGCTCAGGGAGCCAAGAGCCAGCAGACAGACCTCCAAGAGTTTCTGAGGGGCCAGCTGTCAAAAGCTGAGGTGACTGCTGGCACCAGGTTGCCCAGCGAGTACGCTGTGGTGCCATTCGAGAGCTTCACACTGCAGAGGGTCTACCAGCTGGAGATGGGGCTCACACGTCATCCCGAGGAAAAGCCTGTGAGGAAGGACAAGCGAGAGGAGCTGGGGGAGGTGCTGGAGATGGCTTTGCACAGCCTCAACACACCGTCTTCCCAGCTGGACAGCAGGGGAGCAGCGGAAAAGACTCAAAGCAGCAAAGTCTACACTCCGTCTGACTTCATAGAAGGTGAGAACACGAGAAAACACGTTTATATGCAGCTAATCTCCGACAGTAAATATGTTTTGGAGTAAACGAAATGCTGCCTGGATTTAGTTTTCTGATGTGACATGACATGAATATTTATGTTTAACTGAAACCACAGCCTTTTCCCTTATCTCAACCAAAAACTGCCTAACCTAACCACACACTGTTCACGTCCTGTGGTCTGTAGCGCACCGTCCTCCCCAACCACCTGCCTGTAAACACAATCAAGGCGCTGATTATGGCTGCCGTTGGAAGGTTTAATCTTCCCTAGATGCCTAATCAGAATACATCTTCAAAAAATATGGAAATTTATGTTAGATTGCATACAGCTCTGAGTAAAGTGCACCAGTGATGGAGGTAGTGAGAAGGCTCTTCACTGAAGTACCAGTACAACAATGAAGAAAGACACCAACACATGTGAAAGTACTTCACCGAAAAGAAGAATTCTCTGTAATTCTCTGTGACTGATATATTAAAACAGAGTACATCACATTGTTACATTGTTAATATTACATTTGTGTTTACTGGTTTAGCTGGTAAAGGTGAAAAATGTGTTATGAACTTTATATCAAAAGGGTAATCTTAGGGGTTGCAAGGTTCTGCTACGAAAGCTTCTATCCATTTACTTTGTTTCTTAACTTTGTTTTTTGTGTTACCTCTTTGATACCATAACCCTTTGTGAATCCATCTGAGAAGTTTAGATTAGAAATGTTTCCCAGCCAAAACACTGGGGACCTCTGGTTTAATATAGAGCAGTGCATTTAGTTTGAAAGCCAATATGTTGTTTGTAATATCCTAAACTGGAAAGTCACTATTGTAAAAAAAAAATTCTCGTGGACTAACAAGCACAATATTCCCCACTGATATGTAGTATAATAGAAGTTTAAATGATAAAGTTCCATTACATCCCACCGCTGACCCCACACTCTGCACTTGTGTTTGCCATCACAGCATAATTGGGAAAACTAATTAGTCTTATGTAAATGTAATTTCCTTGTGGCGTGGTGGTAAATCTGAGCTCAGCTTACTTCATTTATTCTCAATTTGTGTTACTGTCCAAAGTTTTCCTCTGTTGTTGCTTTTTTTCTTCATTCACACATGAATCCCTGGAAGGTCAGAAACATGCCAATGTTTATGTACAGCTACAGCCAGGATATCCTCCTAGTTTGTTCTGCTCAGCTCTGATCATAACCTCAGGAAATGAATGCAGCTGCTTCTCATTCACAGTGGAGCATCTCTTCAAACGTGGTATTTTAGTGTGTGCGTCTGCTCTCTGAAGGTCACCATCTTCAATGTGTGAGTGGGTGGAGATCTAGTGAGTAATCTGGACACCTGGCTTGGAGGAGTTGAGCCATAGGTCACTATATGAAGCCTCTTAGATGTGTAGGATCTTGTGTGTGGTCTAGTGTGAGTTTAAGTGGCTGTGATTTGATTAGATGTGCTCCATTTGTGTGTATATTCACTCAGATGGTCTCTACATTTCAAGTAGACAGCAATAGTGCATCTTGCTTTTTACTGAAATACCCCCCCCTCCCCCTCCCCCTCCCCCATTCATATTTGGCGCTTAATAGCCCTTGATGGACTTGGACATCGATTTTAAGCAAATCTTGAACAAACAGCATTTTATCTAGCCAGCCAGACAAGTGAAAGGCAGTCAAGATGGCCAGACTTGTGGAAGCATCTTCAAGGAGTTTCAGGGCTGCATTAACAAGCTAGTGAGCTGAAACTGTACACAAACACTGGAGGTATGCAAAGTGAACTCACCAGCCACCGAGTCGTGCTCTCAGAATAAGTGCAGTGCATTAAGACAGAAAGACAGAGACAGGAGTTGAAGGCATTTAGTCCAAATTGTTTAACATATTTGCTAAATGAAAGCTTATCGGGTCCCTCTGGGAAATGAGGCCTCCCATCACAGGAAGCAGGCCAATTTCACAGGAAGGCCTTAATTCAGGCTGCAATCAGGCTGTAAATCTTTGCCCACAGAAATCCCTCTGTTCTCGCTCTTCCTCTTTTTATCTTCCATCTTCTGACTCTCTTCCATCTGTCTGTCTGTCTGCTCTGTTTCTGTCTCCAAGCTGTCTTTGAAGACCATATGCCTCCTTCCAGTGATGTGTTTTCTACTTGTTTCTTTTCTTTCTGGTCTCACTTCTCGCTTTCTACAGCCCATTTCCTCCTTTTTTTTTCCTCCTTCACCAACCTCGCTGGGTCAGTTTGCAAATAATAATCTTAGTAATGGCAGAGTAATTGGAAAACAACTTCTCTCTGGGGAACAAGCTGACGTAAGGCCTGCAGCAAGAAAATTGGTTCTGATGACCAGAATAGCCTCTCTTTCAGTGTGTGTGTGTTCCCTGCATATATACAGTAATGGCTTTTGGCCGAACAGCAGCAGAGTGCATGAACAATGTCTCATGCAGCCTCATATGCCCTCTTTATTTTCCTACATAAAACATGTCAGTCCATCAAAGAGAACTGATGGCAGATACACAAAGAAATAATGACAATACTTGTATTAAAAATAGTGTTTCTTTGAGAATGTTTCGCTTTTTGTTTAATTTTTAAAAATAGACGTTAAAAACTAACAAGGAAAAAAACATGACCCTTTGTAAACACACAAAATTCTAATGAAGCTAAAGCCGCACTCTGGGGAAATCAAGAAAAATAAAGTCAGCTGTGACAAAGGAAAACACAGTGAACTTCACACACACAAACTAAAATCTGACTTCAAAAACTGATGTAAACAACAAAAGTTCAGTCAGATTTTTTGTGCCCCGGCTCCATTTATTTGTTTGTTAATTTAGAATTTAGTTTTGTATGTCTATGTGTTAATGTTTACCTCATTTCCCCAAAGTTACTAGAAGGTAGCTCATAGGTAGCTAAAGGATTAGGTTGATATTTTGGGAAATACACTTTGTTGCTTTGTTGTCGAGTGTTGCATGAAAAGACTCCCTGTACAGCAAATATAGTACCAGAGCATGGAGACTATTAGCATATACTGCCATACAGACTTGAAGAAGCAGAAAACAGCTGGCCTGGTTACTGTGTGCAAAAAAGAAGGCAAGTTTATCCAAATTATGAACCTCAGTTAGTGACTTTTACATTTAGGGTTTTGTACGGCTTAAATAAGCACAATATAATATAATGATTAGTGAGGTTTAGAGATAATGAAAGAAGGATTTCATGTTAGGAGCATTGCTCTATTCCTTTAATACGGACATTTATGTTCCCCCTGTGATGATTTGTGGTAACTGTGGTGATCCCCTGGCTTTAAATTTAGCCCTATCCAATACTTTGATTTTTTAGTTGGTTCAATATCAGAATCACTACACCAAGTACAGCCGCACACTGCTGCTAACATAGCTGTCTAGGCTCTTACTGTTGTTTTAAATTTGCGCAGGGCCGTAGGCATCAGCATTTTATTCACTGGTCGCTGACAGTTGCTGAGTTGTGCGCTGGTCGTTCTCACTGACTGGATGTAAAAGATGGATGTAAAAGATGATGTTTTCTAACTGCCAGCAGGGGGCAGTGATTTTGGTTGAAATGAAATCCGATTATATATAATGCTATGAGAAAACGGCCCTACTTCTCACTCAGTTTGTTACTTCAGTAAACATTTTTCCAACAAGTTCATGGTCTCAATTGCTAGTTTCAAGACTTTTTGAAAACAACATGGTGTTCACTTTGTAAATTATGGTCTCATTTAGAGTACAATAGGCAATAAAACTGTGTTTTTTTAAGGACGGTCTGCCTTGTAATTTACAGGTTGCTAGCATGTTGCTGTGTGTATTGTTCTCGCCATCAGATGGCAACTGCAAAATTGCAAACTCAAGGTTCTCAAAATGGCAGCCCACAAAATAATGGGAGATGCCATGATCGCTGTGTTCACCTTTAATTTACAGTCTGTGGTCGTGAGTTCATGTCTTCGTGTTTCACCCATCAGGTATCACTCGTACAGAAAAAGACAAAGGGACGCTCTATGAACTGACCTTTAGAGGGGAGTCGAGTCATGAATTCAAACGTCTGGTCTTCTTCCGACCCTTCGGACCGCTGCTGAAGGTGAAAAATGAGAAGGTGGACACATCGAGTGTCCCGATCAACATCATCGTCCCGCTGTCCAGACGAACAGACAAGTTCAAACAGTTCATGCACAACTTCAGGTGAGGCTTGGCGAACCTTTGTTGAATTCTTAATGTATTTACAGCTTTTAATTGCCAAGTCAAACAACCAACGTGGCATAAGCAGAAGCACCACAGTAAATTATTCATGATGGTTCTCTGTATCACACGTAACTAATTCAGTAAAATGCGATACTTGGTGTTACTAAAACACAGTTTCAGTTCCAGTTTCACATTCTAATGGAGGCTCACGCAGATGAGGACAAGGAATGGGGTAGCTTAGAGGAAAGAAAATTAACACCACGTTTTTTCGTTATTCGAGAAGGCACATGTAATTAACTTTTTTTTTAAAAAACTGCATGTGTAATGTTATCAGTTAATTTAGTTTGGTGCTGGAAGGCGTAATCAGAATGTAAGCAAATCTGAGAACGATTTAAATGACGAGAATAAGAATATAGAGGTCCTTACAGATCTTAGCTCCGTTTTTCATCAGTCAGGTCAGGACCACAAGGAATGTAATTTCATACAAATCTTTGATGAGTATAGCTGACATGCATCTTAAATATAGTATGCGGTGTAGATTTATTCACGAGTAGATCCAAGCTAGTATGTGTATGAGACAGAATAATGACGGATTTTTCATAAAGAAATAGCATAAAGGTCGGAATCTGTGTTATTGGAGCCCAGAAAGGTAAAAATAAAATGACTCACTTCTGTCGCTTTTGTTAAATTTCACTTTTATATTGTGAATAGCAGTCAAAGCATAAAACCTAACAGCAAAACATGCTTGTTTCAGCTCTGCAGTCAGTCACAGTCAGTTCAGGAAATGTCCTCCTTAATGTCTGTGATTTATTGTGCTCCCGCTGCTGCTTATCACAGCTCTTTTTACATGGTAAATCCTGCTTAGTAGCAGTGTTGCAGCCCATTAAAGTGCCCCCCTGGGCAGACCAGCAGTGGTTGATATACAGCGTGGCAAGAAGTGTACTTACTTGA
This sequence comes from Acanthochromis polyacanthus, assembly GCF_021347895.1. Lineage (NCBI taxonomy): Eukaryota > Metazoa > Chordata > Actinopteri > Pomacentridae > Acanthochromis > Acanthochromis polyacanthus. Next base: position 12,699,245 of record NC_067130.1, read on the forward strand.
AAGACTTGGCGAGTCGCTGAGCAAACACTTTATGCTCATCCATATTAAAGGTGCACTAACAGAAACCGTGTGTGTTCGTATTTGTGAGGAAATGTTTAGGGAGGTTAACATTGAATAACTGCGTGCTTATTACAAATTCCTTATGTGCAGTTAGGAATATAACAGCATTTTTAATGATATGTTGCAGAATTTGGAGATAAAATGTGAATTCACACCAACTGCAAGTTATGCAGACAGGAGCTGTGGATCTTAAAATGAGGATCTTGCATGATAAAATAATTAGAACTGATTTTTTTGCTCTCTGGTCCCAGTGACAAACTGCAGAATGTCTCATCAGATCCCAGCAAAAAATCAATTTACTTTAATAATGCTGACATTTAGAGAGCGCCTTTTATACAACAGTTTCTATAATGACAGGAAAAAATTGTATTATTCATGACTATTCAGTATCTTCGGCACGTAGTTCATTTTTAATTATCTTCTGCTCATCTAGTTGACTTTTATGAGGATTTATTTCCCCCATGTGCTTCTGGGGAAAATTCTGACAAATGTGTGTTCACATCTGTGCATAATGTGTGAGAGTCTCGTGGGAGAGGTGTATTATCTGCAGCATGTGCGTGATATATTTGACATATCTCCATCAGGGCGCCTTTAGGCAACTCCACCTGGTCTCTCTTTGACTCGCAAATAAGCTCCCTCTGTGACTTAATATGTGCCATAAGAGGAAGAGCCAGGAATATACCTGAAAATTAAGTTAATTTTCACTGTCAATTAATTTCTTTGTGAATTATCTAGCAGAATCAGCCTTTTCATGCATGTTTTTTCCAAGTGTGACTCCAAAACCCCAATAAATAAATTTATAGCTGTATAAAACTGAAAAAATTGTCAAATCCTTACATTTCAGAAGACAACATGGGGAAATTCTTTAATTCTGATTAATTATACAAGTTTGACTCTCTTATTTCAGCACTAGAGACAATAAAACATACAAACAGGTGCCTTCTTTTTAAAACCCCTTATTTGAACACTGATCTCTTCCTTTCTCCAATCTCCCTGTACTTAGTTAATGTATGCTTTCATCCCTTATGTCCCTTCCTTAGTGTGTTCGTGTGTCTTTGTGTGCAGGGAAGTCTGTGTGCGTCAGGACGGCCGGGTCCATCTGACAGTGGTGTATTTTGGGAAAGAGCAGATGAGCGAAGTCCGCAGCACTCTTGAGAACACATCCAGGTGGGTTGGAACAGCGGCCAAGATCAGATATTTGAATTAGAGGCCAAACGCAGAATATGAGATGCAATTTATGTAATGAAACGAAAGCTGCCGCAGTCACGCACCCTCTCACAGAAGCAGACGCTGTAAAAACATTTCCGCTATTTCCACGATTGCACAAACGTCTCTTCAATTTTTTTTTTTTAATAATCTGTCTCTCTCTCACGACACACTAGCACAAAACACACACACACACCTCCTGGCTCGGCGTCCTGCCACAGCCAGTCATCTGTCTGATGAATAATGTAGCAGTGTGCCACCCATGCCGAGGAGCTGAGAGCCACCAGCCAACACAGATAAATTACAACACGCCTGTGATCATCCCTGACTCAAGCTGCCCTCTCACACGGACCTTGACACCCACACCTCTGGAGACGATCGCTGTCGGCTGATCAAGAGTCAGAGCCACTGTGGACTGAGCCGCAGATTCCCTGAGGGGGTTGCTATGGTGATGCTTGTTGATTTCCCAGCCTCGAAGGTTTTTGTGCGGCCTTGAATCAGTCGGACTATCTCCAGTATCACACAGCGTCTCTTTGTCTCTTTGTGTTGAGAGGAAAATGTAGAGATTAAAAAAAAGGCAGCATTGCATACTCTTAAAGTAAAGTGTCACATGGCGTGCAAAGAAGGCAAATTCAGAACCTGTGAATTTGGAAAGAAGATCACAAAAACACACAAAAAACTGACATTTTATTGATTTTAGCATTGATGCATTCATAAGGGAATAAGAAAAGCCTTCTATGAAAAATGCACAGAATTGAGAACAGTTGGTGCTGAAGTCAAGGTGCAATCAGTGTCCTGTAATTTTTCTCCCAGAGCAGCAGTTCTGCTTTGAACTCTTTTTATATTCTTCTCACAGTCTAACAATGTGTTCATCAGTTATGTAGCAGCATATCTGGATGGGAATCGTTGCCTGTAATCAACTCTGTGCCCCTCTTTTCTTCTATCTAGCTTTCCGCCTGTGCTTGAAATGAATAGGAATCATCACTGAAAGATAACTACCTGTGGTTCCATTATCTTTAACCCAAAGCAGACAAACACGTACAGTATGGGCACAGATACAGATAAAACTTGTATTAGGCTCGCAGGGAAAGTTGCATGAATGTGTGTGCGGTTGCAACTAAGGCTAATTTTTTAAACCGTTATCTATCAGTGCTATGAAAGTCATGAATAATTCTAGTAGTCCATCACAAAATAACAGCTCCCACAGGAATTCATTCATTTTGTCTGACTAACCCCCAAATATTTTTAAAATTACAATTAAAATTACTATGATTATAATGATTGTTATTAGATATAGCCAGTCTGCTGGGCTGAAGTGAGCTAATATTAATGTTAGCATGCACTTGCTAACACATGCTAATTAGCTCTAAGCCTAAAGTACTTCTGAGCCCAAAGTAAATGCCATTCAGTTTGGAAAAATTTAAAGTTCCACTTCTGTTGTTGAACTCATCTCATCTCAGCACCACACAGTTAGCAGTTTTGAAAATATGTCCTTCATGTCTAAAATGACTTAGATGTGACTTTACACTGTTGTTTTTATCTAGAATGCGCAGATCTATGAAATTCTTGCCTCATTTTCCACCTGCACGTACTTAATTGATGCAACTCAAGCACACCAGCTCACCTACGACTCTTCTCAACCACTGTGGAACTACTCTGCACTAAACAATGACAAGTTGAAATATTGGAGTAATTCAGTCAAAGATTTTTGAATCAGAAATAGATTTTCAAGAGGTAAAACCATGCAGAAAGCTCAACCCTGCTGGGACTATTTCCCTGCGTCTATGTTTATGAGACGCTACAGTTTCAAGGTGGAAATGCTCAGCCATGCTGTTCACTTCTTCTTTCGCTCATGTTGTATAGGGAAAAAAAACACCATTTGAATATGTAACTAGGTTTAAAAAAAAAAAAAGCAAATAAAAGTGAAATGTGTTTTTTTTAACTTGGAGGGGGTTTTAATCATTTAAAAAACTGGATAAATTCAAATTGTGCTATGTCAGTTGTGCTGGATAAAGAGTAAAGAATCCTTAAATGAAAAACAAGCACAAAGTCGTTGAACCCAATTTTGGTCATTTTACTAAATAAATAGCTTAAAGAACTAATCATTTTCCACAGTCATTTAAACTAATTGCCTGGTCATCCTCTACATGCATTCAAATGTGAGAAAATGATTATTTTATTTAGTTCTTTTGCTAAAATCATTTATATTCCAGTGTAACCCTCTAAACCCAAGACCAAACCTTAAAATAAGAGGACTGGCCAAAGTGTCGGTTCTCTGAAAGTGTCAAACTGAATTGCTTCTCACGAAGCTACAGTTCAAATGAGAGTAGACACACACACACATCTTAATTCCCAAAACAAGTCAATATCTCTTTACAGCAGTGTTGCCATCATTAGTGGCTGATAAGATTCTGTGCTGCCCTTCCAACAAATTAAATTCACCCCTACAAACTCTGCTCACAAACAACCCCTAGCTATTCGTCTTTTTTTTCTAAAATCACATTACAGTCACACTCAGGTGATAATTATTTGGGGGCATTTATCCAAAATCAAACCAGTTTACTGTATCAAAAGCTAAAATAAACAGAAACTAGGCACAAAAACAAAACAGCATTGCTCCAGAAAAATCAGGGTCTCAGTCTTCAAGCTTTTTTCTCCCAGACACCAGGGATGCTGTTTAAAATAGAGACTCGGCTGCTGTTCTGTCAGATATTTCTCTTACACATCCACACTTCAAAGCGTGAACTCAGACTCAAACCATCGGGGGGCATGTAAGTTTCAGAGCCTTACATGCTCAAGAATAATGATTCAAAACAACACGAGATAGAGAGGAGAAGCAGATAGTGAGCGAGCATGAGGGAGATTGTGTGTGAAGGAGGGAGAAGAATGAGTGCTCTGTTTTAAGGAGATACCAGTCAATGCATATGAATAATTACTGTGTTTCAGCCGCAGAAGGGAGATGATAGCTGAGGGGAAAACAGCGGGAGAGGCAGTTAGAGGTGAGGTGTAAAGATAAGACGAGAGAGGCCAAATAACCTGGAAAAAACACAGATGTAGGAAATTGGACGACGACTAAAGAGACTAGAAGTGTGAATAGACAAAGAAAAACAGAGGATGAGATCACTCTGTCACTCCTTCGGCTACAACTTTTATCTTTCTACTGTAGCAACTTGCCTGTCATAATTTGTGGTATTTCGTTTAGTTCACCGACAGGTCAACAGTCCTCTGAAGAGCCTCTGACAGCTCTGCAGGAAACCAGAGGATAACGCTGAGCGGAAGTTGATTGAGAGAAGATTATGAGTGGATGAAACGAAGTCCAAATCATAGATGAGTTTGAAAGCTATCCAATATTCATTCTGAAGAGAGCATGTGCCGTTGCAGATCGCCATTACAGACCCATTCTGCAAATTACTCTGCGTTATTAACTTGTAGCTGTCTTGCCTGAGGGCTCAGCCAGAGAGTCATCACAAGTCTACATTTTTTATGGCCTGTGCTTACCTCTCCATTACGTACGTGGACTGCTTATTCCCCAGCCTACTATAGAGCACAGGGTTTTCTTATTGTACAGTATTGTCCAGAGAGGATAACAGCAGCTTTTCCTGCTCTGTGAACAGCAACCAGGTGACAGCCAAACATGAAATGAGTCATTTTAAATTCTCCACAGGTACAAAAAAAAAAACAGAGGGAGAAGACAGCTGCTGACTGGCTTTGCTGCATCAGAAAATATTGAGAGATGATGAGTAAATGGAAGCAGATCAGAGTCTGCAGGCTTGCTAGTAGCTCTGCAAAGCTGAGCCAAGGCAGAGCACAAAACACAATATACAGCTGAGGCTGATGGGGATGTTCTTGGTTTTAGTTGTTTGGCTATTAAGTGTTTGACAAACTGACATTTTGACCAGAAGGAGCAGATTAAGGCAGTGCATTGCTTCCACGCCAGAAAAACAAAACAGATCAGAATCTTGTTATAACCTGAGAATGGTATGAAAAGATGTTTTCACGTTATAAGAATACTCTATAGCAGGGGTGTCAGGTCAATTTGATCTCAAGTGGACCGGACCATTAAAATAATAGCATAATAACTTATAAATAACAACAACTCCAAATTCCCCCCCCCCCCCCCCCCCCTTTGTTTTAGTGTGAAAAAAATACAGGTACATTCTGAAAATGTTCACACTTAATGAAAAATCTTTGAGAAAACATTATGAACAACCTGGAAATTCTTAAGAATTGTTTTAAGGTCATTTCAACAATATTGTACCGCATTTTATCCTTTACACATGTAATTTACATCTTAAATATCACAGTCTATCTAGAACTCAGAAGTATAGTATTTTGCTTTATGATCAGCACAGGTTGTCAAGATCTTTAAATTATTTAAAATTTGTAGTTTTATAAATTTACAATTAATATCTTCTCTGCAGGGCTGCACAGTACAGTAGTGGTTAGCACTTTCGCCTTGCACCAAGAAGATCCCCGGTTCAAATCCCGGCCTGGGATCTTTCTGCATGGAGTTTGCATGTTCTCCCTGTGCATGCGTGGGTTTTCTCCGGGTACTCCGGCTTCCTCCCACAGTCCAAAAATATGCTGAGGTTAATTGGTGACTCTAAATTGCCCGTAGGTGTGAATGTGAGTGTGATTGTTTGTCTGTATATGTAGCCCTGCGACAGACTGGCAACCTGTCCAGGGTGTCCCCTGCCTTCGCCCGAGTCAGCTGAGATAGGCTTCAGCACCCCCGTGACCCTGGTGAGGATAAAGAGGTGTATAGAGAATGGATGAATGGATCTTCTCTGCAATTTTAGCCCTTTGCAAAGTCATCCTGACGGCCAGTTTGGACCCTCTGGAGGACCGCTTTTGGCCCTCGAACCATATGTTTGACACCCCTGCTCTATAGAGAATAAAAAATACAGAACAAAACAAAGAATGTTATGTCAAATTTGATTATTTTCACCATGAAGGAATAAATATTTGTTTTTCCAACATACGGCATCTTTACAACAGAATGGATGTCATGAAACAAGCGTGTACGAATATAATGGAAATTATAATGGACACATTGAGAGTGGGGTCATTAACCAGAAATATCAAGTCAATGTGTCCATTATTTGCATTGCGTAGAGCGGCACATCTGTGATGCACAAAATTAATGCGCTTATTGATGGTAATTTGTGGAATGTTGTCGCACATTTTGAGAGACAGGATTACGTTGTTGGACACATCCATCCACAGCTGTCTGAAATTATTTCTTTGACAACAAATAGAGCAGTTGTGAACATTCAGGCACCTCTTTACGGTTTTAGCTGACATGCCAGCGTCTAGCAGCGTATTTATCTTGTCATCTGTGACGTGTTATTTTAAATAACAGCATTTTAAGATGGCCATCATAGGGATGTCTGTGTACTGGTCACACAGTCTGATCATTATCCTTTGAAGGCACATCAAAGCATTATACATACATCATATATGCACATATGTATCACAGTGTTATCACCGTATCAGCCACTGTGCTCAATATCAACAGAATCTTTCAACTCAAACATAAAGTAGAATCAACTTCAACCATATTCCTCTACTTACCCACTCCTGCACATTTCCTTATTCAAATCTTTCTACATGGAGTTTGCATGTTCTCCCTGTGCATGCGTGGGTTTTCTCCGGCTACTCTAGCTTCCTCCCACAACCCAAAAACATGTAGCTAATTGGTCATTCTGGCACTGTGATAGGGTGACCTCCGCCTTTGTCCTAAGTCAGCTGGGATTGACTCCAATCCCTCCACAGTCCTACTGACGTGGTGTATAGGTAATGGATGGATGGATGTTGATGTTATAGTGTGATACTGATCTGTTTTTCTTTTTCTAGTTGGGCAGGAATATGCCTCGACGAATTAAGAAATAAAAGTTGTCCAAAAAAAACCTAAACATTTGAGCCAAATTTCATGGAGGTCTGAAACCCATTAAAGTCATAAATATCACCCTCGTCGTGGCTACAGAGGAGAAGATGGTGAATCATCAAAGTCAGCAGGGTTTGTCCTCTGGGAACCATGAATGCCTGTACACAGTTTGTCAATCCATCCAGTAGTCGTTAGGTTTTTCAGTGTGGGCCAAAGTGGTGAAGTGACTAACCTTGCCATCCATAGAGCTAGCCTAAAAAGCAAGCATGCTTCTCTTATGTCCCATAAAAGCCTTGAGAATGAAAAGAAGCCTGACTGTTGGAACATATGAAGAGCTTATAGTCAAGACTGTATTCAGCAAACATCATGTTTGCAGTCAGTTTTCCCCTCCCTGTCCTGACTGAGCAGAACTAACAGGATCAGACCTGCTGCTGAGACACAACAGGGTAGCTCTTTACAGGCTTCTCACTCTGACACAATTTCAACAATTTAGCTGCTACTAGGTACCAGCCATCACGCCTACAGTAAACAAATTGACTATTTTAGGCCATAAAAAAGGGGCTGCTGCCTGTTGGTTAGATGGAAGAAAAATAGCGGGATGTAAAAAGTAATTTAGAAAACAAGGATTGTGCGGATTAAGTGGACTCCACTTAACACACAACAGTAGCGCCTGTGCCTGCGTTCATATTTTTAGTCTTGCATTTGGGAGACACACACAGACACACACACACACAGACTCACACACACACACACACACACACACACACACACACACACACACACACACACACACACACACACACATGTTTGTACTTCTGTCTTAGTGAGGACATCCATAGGCGTAATGCATTTCCTAGAGCCTTACCCTAACCTTAACCATCACAGCTGATCGCCTAACCCTAATCCTTACCCTAACCCTAACCAAACCTCAATTCATACCTGTTCTCTAAAAACAAGTCTTCACCCTCAAACATGGCTGTTTCAAAGTGAGGACCGGCCAAAATGTCCTCACTTTGTAAAAATGTCCTCACTTTGATAGTTAAATGCAGAAAATGGTACTCACCATGTAGCAAGTACAAGAACACACACACACACACACACACACACACACACACACACACACACACACACACACACACACACACACATGTTTGTACTTCTATCTTAGTGAGGACATCCATAGGCGTAATGCATTTCCTAGAGCCTTACCCTAACCTTAACCATCACAACTGATCGCCTAACCCTAATCCTTACCCTAACCCTAACCAAACCTCAATTCATACCTGTTCTCTAAAAACAAGTCTTCACCCTCAAACATGGCTGTTTCAAAGTGAGGACCGGCCAAAATGTCCTCACTTTGTAAAAATGTCCTCACTTTGATAGTTAAATGCAGAAAATGGTCCTCACAATGTAGCAAGTACAAGAACACACACACACACACACACACACACACACACACACACACACACACACACACACACACACACACACACACACACACACACATCCAAATGCCTGTGAGCATTATTTAAACTGCTAAAGCACTCAGACCTGCACATACACACCATGCACTTCCCAGGATGAATAGAGATTTGGCTCTCTGGAAATAGACACAAGCACCTTTTCCCCTAAATATTATTAGCAGTCAAGATATTATCACCACCATTTATCTACTAATGAATTATTTAAAACTACATGTCTTTAAAAACATAAATATGCACAGAACACAATTGGCTCAGTTTAGCAGAAAGACTAAAAAGAAGCAGAAACAACTAGGCTGGCTCTGTCCAGAGGTAAATATCCCTGAAGCCCACTAATTGCTATGTTGTATCTTGTTTGTACAAACATCTTTAACTAGCAGTCGATTTTTTGTTTTATTTTTTACAGTGCAAAGGCAGATTTTTTCTCTCCTTCAAATATTTAAGCGGCTCCTTGCTATACAACCCTCTACAGAATGAAGCAGGTAATGCAAAGGATGAGTGGCTGGAGTCTTCAAGCAATATATCAATATAGTATTTATATCTAACTTTGCATATCCTCTTCTTCTCAGTGAGGAATGTTTGTTGTCAAGACAGATTTACATCCATTCAGTTCCCTTTCAAAGTGAAACCTACTCACAGTGTTTAGTGCTTTGGGCCCAAATATGCCACAAACATACTTATAATGTTGTTTAATTGTGTAGAAATGTAAAAAACAAACAAACAAAAAGACATCTACAAAGGCCAGAAATCTGTTCTGTAGAAACAATACGGAATATGGAAAACACACTTATTTGACTTAATGAAAGTAACATTTTATACCCCTCACTGTACAACCACTTACACTCAGTCTAGCCTGTCTTAGGACAAGTTACCAAAGTTGGCATCAGCAACTCTGAAATCACATTATATTATGCTATTTAAATCTGCAAAGTGTAAAATAATAACTTTTACATATTTTTTGTTCAGAATAATTAGTAAAGTAATAGCCAACAAGTTTTACATGTGTAATCTTGCAAACTATTTATTGACAACCTATTGTATACTTTTAAACACTTCAGTGTCAAAATCGCTTCATGTAGCTGCTCAATGAAAGTTTTCATGCATTTCCCCTGTTTCTACTCTTTATGCTAAGCTAAGCTAACTGACTGCTAGCTGTTTCTTCGTATTTAGCGTACAGGTCTGAGCATACAAAGTCAGGCATAAGCCGTTTTGAAATATTAGATATGTAACATTTCTGCTTCATCAATCTGTTAGTGTGACAGCATCCTGTCATTCAGTCAAAGGTCACTTTTACATTGATTTTCCTCACGGCTGTGTTGAGATACACCACAGTGATGGAGAGCCATGATACACACCCATGGTTTAAGATTACATCTTGTGTGGTATCATACATGATAATCCACTGAATAACAAAAGACGACATCTTAATCAAGACCAAGCTTTCGAACTAGCCAAATAATTAATAGCCTAGTTTATTTATGATTTCTGACTTACTTAATGAACAGTTAATGAAATATCCTGGCTGCTGTAATAAACTCACAACTATGTAACAACTGATTTAAATGAAGCTTATAAACTCTGTCAGACAACTCACCTGAGGTAAAAAAAAAAAAAAAGAAGAAGAAGTACAAATTGTGACTTGCTGTTAGATGCTGATCGATCCTGTCTCCATGGCAGGATAAGTGATGAGTAATTAAGTTACTGCTGTTGTTAGTTATGCATAAATCTTTGGCAACATACGTGTGAATCCTGGTGCTGGTTTTTAATAAGCTTAGAGCAAAGACTACTACAAACAGCTGGAAGCAACAAACTAAATCTCACCTCCTGACAACATTTTACCAAAACCTGGATTACATTTATTACTAGTGAACCTCATTAATCTGACATCTTCTGTCTTCTTTGCAGCAAAGTTTTATTTTTTCTAGACATTTTAGTTTGTAACAGAAGTGAAATTGTTGTGAAAATTGGTGCTGAAATGTGGAAAATCACATAACTCAAAGTACTGTTGCTCATGCTTGTGCCACGTTAAAAGTGATATGGAAATGTTTCTAGGTGGGACCTAATAAGATTGTTGTAACAACTTTTACATAAAAGTAACCAGGATTCTCTTTCGGACATAAAGCCATGTTTAGTTGCTGTCTTGTTAATGGAAGGGAATACATGTCAGAAAGGTGCTTTAGAGATGCAAGGAGTGTAGAGATGCTGTAGACTTGCTGCTCTTTCACACCAAAATGAGCCTGCTGAGGTAGTACGGACATCTCATTTGAATGCATTCTAGGATGCATTGTTGAACACGAAAAAAAACAAAATCATGGTTGTTGACGATAGCCACAGTGGTGCAGAAAGAATCTTTTCTCTGGATGGCTATATCATAGAAGAAGTGTCAAACTTTGAGTTCCTGGGTTCGATCATCAATGCAAAAGGGAACTGCACCCAAGAGATCAAAAGAAGACTTGTAATGGCCTGAAGCATAGTGCAAAACATGACCAAGCTGTGGAAAAGTAAACTTCTTTCATTCCTCAAGGTCAGACTACTGAGATCAACAGCCTTTGCAGTGGCATCATGTGGCTCCAAATCCTGGACTATGAAGTCAGCAGATAAAATGAGTTTGGACGCTTTTGAATGTGGTGCTGCTACTGCAGGATCCTGAGGATACCATGGGCAGACAAGAGAACAAATGCATGTGTACTCAGGGAGCTAGGAATTTAAAAAAAAACAAAAAAACACTAACATCATCCCAAGGAAACTCAGCTACTTTGGTCATGCTAGCAGGCATCACTGCCTTGAGAAAACAATCATTCAAGGGATGGTTAATGGAAAGGGAAAGAGAAGTAGACCTGCAGCGAGTTGGCCTGGCGACATCAAAGAGATCACAGGAACTGGAATTGCGGAAGCTATTAGAACTGCTGCTGACGATGGCGCTCTCTCATTCGAACCACACCAGCATTTACTTATGCTGCGTGACTTAAGAGAGAGAAAGAGGATGCCTTGGACATCTTCTGAGCATGTCCAACTGGAACCAGATCCTGGAAGAAACCTAGAACTCCCTGGAGGTATTACATATCTCATCTGGCCTGGGAATGTCTCGGGATCTCCCAGGAGTAACTGGAATGATGGATTGCCTTCTTTAGCCTGCTGAGACCCCAACCAGACTCCGGATATGCAGAAGAAAATGAATGAATGAATTGAAGTTGATTCAATCTTCCCATCAAACCCTAACAGAATGTAACTAAGCCTAAACTATTCCTTTGAAACAGAAGGAAAAAAACCAAAACCACATAATTTCTCAATGTTATTATATTGTCTGGTGTGTTTTCAATAATTAAGCAAATATTTGCTCACTGAGTCATTGAGATACTCCTCTTAGAAATTTACAGTTCCTCTTCGACAAATGAGCTTCTTTTCCCCATTAGAGCTGAGACTGAATCAACTGGTGTTGCATTAGCATTGTTCGAGACAAACACAGCTATTGTTCTCCATCTCCGCCATCTGTGGACAGTTTAGTGCCAGCGGGTGGGTTCACCTCTCCTGGGACTCTGTGTAGATTTTGAAACAAACTGACTCTGTTTCGATTCATGAACTGTAGACAGAAGTGGAGACTGTGCTCTGTGACGTACCTACTGACTGACAGCACATAAGAACATATGGACAGCGACATCCAGACACATTGTAATTTTATCAAAGATTTCATCCACTGTCTGAAGCCATCAGAAGATGTTTTTACTGCAGCTGTTGTTCAGACAGACGAAAAAGATGCTCGTAACTGGCCTCATGTTTATGTTTCTCTGGGATTTAGGGCCGTAGTGGATGAAAAGGTTTCATTCTGCCTTATTTATGGGAGCGGCTGAAAGGATAAACGCGAGACAAAGGCAATGACACAGACACACACATGAATAAATACACTGATGCACACGATTCACACACATAAACAGCAGAGAGATGGTGATGTGGGGAGCATGATTCAAGCTGCCTCGGGCGAAATGTCTCCTCTGGTCATCCTGGTTTCCTCTAACAAAGCTGTGTGTGTTTGCCTTTGTGTACCTGCCCCCTGTCCACTGTTTTCCATGTGTTGTGTTACCCAACATCACATGAACCAAGTAGGAGGTTTGATCCTGTTTGTTCTGCTTCAGAGTGAGACATGTGAACCAGTTTTTCCTCACTATCCTCTATCCAGCGTCAGTGCATGTGTGAGTTTGTGTATTTGTCTCTGTGTGTGTGTGTGTGTGTGTGTGTGTGTGTGTGTGTGTGTGTGTGTGTGTGTGTGTGTGTGTGTGTGTGTGTGTGTGAGTAAAGGATTAGTCACTAACAGTGTGAATTGTTATGGTTAAGGGGAAAAGCCACAGCTGTGTACATCTGGATCCAGCTGTTTCTCTTTCCTCGTACCACAGCCTTGAAAAACGCCAGGCCAGCGATGGAGGAAGCTTTGTTTTTCAGCGTGCTTAATTGTCGGTTCCGGTTGAAACTTGTGGAGAATCAGGATGAGAAGAGCAAGAGTTTGTGAAGTGATGTGAACTTTTGGAGGAGCATTCATACAGCCGTTATGCTTTCATCTAAAGGCACAAAAGGCACAACAGACGATTAAATATAATAGTTATTTAAGATGGAATTTTGGCAGAGGATCCCAAGATTTAGTAGAAATGCAGAAGGCGGATTCGTGCCCTCATCTTTTCAGGTTATGTTGCACTTTGGTGGTGCACATTCCTAAACTAATTGCTTGATAAAATAGTTAAATGGCCTCAAACTAATTGCCACCAAGTGATAAAATGAGATAAAAAAAATGATAACTAAACAAAAAATAATACATCAGACATTCCGTTTCGGTGCAGTAATAAGTTGCATGAAATTCAAGGAGCAAGATTAAAGTTCAGTAGAGAAATGAATTAACTAAAGGTGCCAAACAACTACAGAATTTTTATTGATGTGAAATATATCAGCATAAACATAATTAATACAAGGAATATATACATAAAACAGAGGTCAAGAAATGCCATACATACTTAATAACACCTATTCAAAGTATGTAGTGTTGATATTCTAGGGAAGAATCTGTGTTATATCATAGCAGAGAATATCTCCTCAAAATCCTGACTGAAATGAAGTCTTGCTTTAGGACAACATTTTGTATTCTCTTTTCGTCTCCGCTGCAAGAACTGTTTCATCTCATTTGGATAAGATCTTTTGTTTCAAATAGATTCATCAAACATGTAACATCAGTTTTTTTGTGCTGAAAGATGACTGACTTCTGCTTCTGTGTGTCTCTGTCCCTGTACCTTTAAAGGGAGGCGAACTTCAAGAACTACACTCTGCTGCAGCTGGACGAGGAGTTTTCTCGGGGACGGGGTCTAGACGTGGGGGCTCGAGCTTGGAAGGCAGGGAACGTGCTGCTTTTCTTCTGTGACGTGGACATTTACTTCAACGCCGACTTCCTCAACACCTGCCGACTCAACACACAGCCCGGTGAGACGTCGGAACAAATTAATGGACTTTACATTAAAGACGCAAGGAATGCATTTATGCCTAGTCCAAACTTCAGTTGAAGCTGTCTGTAATTACGCTGCAGATAGTCAGAAACTGTATGGAGCTATCTTGTATAATAAGTACTGAAAGAGCCAAAATGAATTTATAATAAAAGTATAAATGCAATTAGGAAGTGTCAATCAAACTTTTTTTGGTTAAACCAGCTTTCAGAAATACTTTTTTTCAGGATATGAATAACTACTTAAAGAATTCTGACTGCACTGTTTCCGTTTCAGATGACTATTGGATTTTTGATTCATCTGAGATAGCCAAAAAGATAAATAAAATATGTTTGGCTGTGCTAAATTAAAGATATATTTGATTGAATTAAAAACTGCATTGCAGGGATTGTGAATCTCATTAATTTAAATGTGGATATGTGGAATTCTTATTTCAGATAGACAAAATTGATTTGTAGATATCAAAAATATGACTTAGACAAGAATTATTAGAGATACATTCATTGCTGTTTCTCTGCATCTCAGGTAAAAAGGTGTTCTACCCGGTGTTATTCAGTCAATACAACCCCACTCTGATCTACGGCAGTCCAGAGCACGTCCCACCTGTGGAGCAACAGCTGGTAAGAGACGCACAATCAAATCCGTCTTCTCCCTCCTTTTTTCCAAACACTGTGCAATCCACTTGTGGAAAATATCGCACTCAGTGTGGTGCTACATTTCTAAGAGGTTTAGAAATATTTCCCTTCCCCTGCTGTGAAGTGTACAAATCCTTCCTGTGTGTGTTGAAGTGATACGCTTCTTTTCATAAGCTCTAACGCTCAGTTCTTTTCCCTGCAGGTGATCAAGAAAGACACAGGCTTCTGGAGGGATTTCGGTTTCGGAATGACATGCCAATACAGGTCCGACTTCATCAACATAGGTAAATATTACAGAATAACAGCATTCACAGCACCACATGTATGGTGCTCACGCCCATCATGAAGTCTTAGCAATGCAGGAATTCATAAACAGTAGCTCCCGGGGGTTGATTATCTGTGTAGAGGCGTTACATAATGCAGGGTAAAAATGAGCTACTTCAGTGGCTACAAAAATAGGCACACTGCTACGCTAATGGTGCCATAGCTTAATGGACATAAAAAACATCAGAACACAAATGGCTCAGTATTGCATTACTTTTCTTAACAGGGAGGAGATCTTATTATATTATTATGCACAGAACAGCTCAGAGCAGCAGCATATATTAGCATATCTCACCGCCCCGCATCCGCTCCATCTGTATATTGGGCAAGGAATATTGGCTCTCAAGACAGATTTACATCAATTTAGTTTCCCACCAAAGTGTCATCAATTATAGTCCGCAGCGGAGTTCATGGTTTTTAGTGCAAACACGCACACAAGGGCATGCAAATATTCTCTCTTAACTGTGCTGAAGTGTAAAGCACAGCTCCAAGGCCAGATGATGGCTTTAAAGAATAGTTTGACATTCTGGGGTAAAACTTGTGCTTACTCACTTTCTTGCTGGGAGTTATATGCAAGTACATGTGTTTATTTATGTTTACCCCTGGGGATCCAAATGAATAAACAAAGAGAAGATTGATTCCACTGTTTTGTCTGTGCAGTGAGTGTTTAGCTTCAGCAGGCAGCATCTCAGCTTGAATATGGGAAAACCGTTAGCGTGGCTTTGCTGAAATTTAACACAGTCTGCCTACCAGCACCTCTAATGCCTCCTTTCCACATGTGTGAGTCATGATGTGTTTGTGAAACTCCTCCTTCTGTTTTTTTTTTTCTGATCCAGCACTTGCCTTGAAAAATGTGAACTTGCATATCAGAAAGACCGAATGCTTGACCAGGAAGTTAGAGAACCAGATAAATCTATTGTATTATCTGTTATGTGTTTAGAGTCAAATTATGGAAATGTATAATTTTAAAAAATCATTTGGCTAGTTTTAGCAGTTTGGCTAGTTTTAGTAGTTTCTACTTACTGCTCACATGGTTGGCTACACACCAAGCAGGCCACTTAGTTCTCACAATGTATCACTGGTCCTGTTTTTGTTGTAGTAATGCTCCATGTGCATATTCTAAAAAAAACTGCATGGTGACAAAATTAATAAAATCTCTCCTTTGGCTGTAGTAAATTTGACATTTTTATGTAAAGAAATGTATTTATTTGCATTGTACACTAGGGGACGCATTCCATCTATCATATGTAATCACAGACATCAAACAAATCCGTATGGGAATTAACCATAAAGTCCAATTTAGGCTCTTTGCCTATGGTCTGCAAAGGTACATGCTGTAAATTTCATCATCCACCCATGTCAGCAAAGGCAAATTTGTGTCTGACCAGACTGTCCACACTGGAAGCTTTCAGACTGCAAATGTACCTAGAAATGGCACTCAAAACAAATGCTTGTTTTGAGGAGATTCTCCTTCATCCACACCTTTATATCTATCATTAAAATAGTTGTAATTGAAGTAATTGCTGATGAACATGGGTGTTCCTATAACTTGCACAGGCCTGCTCTCATCAAAGGTGCCCCAACAAAGTGGAGAACTGTAAATTCTCCAGAAATCTTGTGACGTGTCCAACCGCTTTGCTCAGCATACCCCAGAGATATTCACACTGACAGCATGGCACAGCCCAGTCTGTCGCCAGACGCTACATTCTGTCAAAACAGCAAAGTTGTAGCCTTTCGGAAAGATCCACGCCTGTGTTTTTCTGTGTTAAATATGAGGAACAATGCGATGGTCTGCATAGCAGAGTACCAACTGTAAAGTGAACAGAACCACATGCGCCTCTTCTGTCTGCTTTCAAAATATGTAGTGATCCTCTGCACATGGATGCAGAAACAATAACATGTTCACTGTTAACATTTTCACTTTAAAACAGTGTTTTAAAACACAATGGTTTTAGCTCACTTTCAGAAATATTTTTAGTAGATACTGACATGCCTGAAAAAGCATATTACACAACCATTCACGGACACAGATCGTGTGGGAAGACCTCTAATTCGTTTTCTCTGTTAAAGTCAGTTTTCTTCCAGGAAAGTGTCCGATGATAGCATGATGTGCACGATAACTCAGGAAACAACACGTAGCGACTGATAAGACCCAATCGGAAATTGAACATTGGTGACTGTCATTGTTTTTTTCATCATCCAGACCACAATGCAAGTGCGAAGTTTTCCAGCTAAAACGGGATCAGCAGCATTTCCAAAAGTCTCCGTTTTAGAAGTCCCAAATTGCAAGTGGGCTGTGGATGCTAGTTGTAAATGTAGCATAAATAATGCATTTTAAAATTAAAATCTACTAGTGTCTCGTGTGGATGCAGCCCAAAGCTCATTCTTGAACATGTAAACAGAGAGCCACCAGGCTCTTAATGCTAAACAAAGCTGATTGCAGCTGTAGCTTCATGTTTTTGTGCAGACATAGGAGTGGCATCAGACTTCTCATCTATCTGTTAACAAGGAATTAATTATATGTTTTCCATAAAAACCCAACTATTCCTTCATAAACATCATTTAGTCATGAAAGTCTATGGTCTTCGCTAGACGTAAAATATGTTTTTAGGCCATGATTGTACACTCAGAGACAATGAACAAGTCATCCATCACGCTCAGATATCTGTCTTATCTCTGTTTAGCCCTACAGCTTGAGTTAAAAAAAAGAGAGACAGAGACAGACGGCATAATCAAAATAAAACTGCAGGGAGACAAAGAGCAAGAAAAAGCTGGCATGAATGCTTCAGACATCTACAAGATGCCGGTTTAAACACGTCTGGTCAAAACTCAAAATGTGCTACTGACCCCTTAACAAGAAACAGACCACAGTGTGATTATGATCACAGGCTGCAAACTCTAATTAGGACTCACAATCAGCATCTGTTGAAAGGAAATAAACACAAGACTGAAAACATAAATTGTGGAGAAAAATCTTTGTACATACAATCTCCACATTACACAACAACACATCCTCTGATGATGCGCTAACAGCTTTATGTTCTCGTTCTGTTCTCTCAGGAGGTTTTGACATCGACATCAAAGGCTGGGGTGGTGAAGACGTCCACCTCTACAGAAAATACCTCCACAGCAACCTTTTGGTGGTGCGAGCGCCGTCGCGAGGTTTGTTCCACCTGTGGCACGAGAAGCAATGCGCTGATGAGCTCCCTCCTGACCAGTACC
Source organism: Acanthochromis polyacanthus (assembly GCF_021347895.1). Taxonomy (NCBI): domain Eukaryota; kingdom Metazoa; phylum Chordata; class Actinopteri; family Pomacentridae; genus Acanthochromis; species Acanthochromis polyacanthus. Next base: position 12,717,537 of record NC_067130.1, read on the forward strand.
GCATGTGCATGCAGTCCAAGGCAATGAATGAGGCCTCGCACGGTCAGCTGGGGATGCTCTTCTTCAGGCACGAGATCGAAGCTCACCTACGCAAGCAAAAACAACAGCAAAACTCAAACCCCAAGAAGACATGAAGTCCCAAAGCTGTGACTGCAGCGACTGAAATCAGTTACACCAGAGCAGGTGAACTCAGCCGGTCAGAACTTGATTTTCCTTCATTATTTGCTTTCTTGTTGAGATTTAGATACAAAGATACTAAAAATGTGAAGCGACAGAATGAAGATGGCGTAGCTTCGCACAAAGACCGGAAACAACAGGAAATGGCTAGCCTGGTTCTGTCAGAAGGTTAAATACAGCTGCTTACTCATTAATTAATCTGCACATAAAAGAACCGATTGCTCAACTATTTGAGTGGGCAACCCGTAAATAGGGGCTATAGTCCCCGAAGTTGTGGTCATAGATTCAAATCCGACCCACATTTCCTGTCTCTCTCTCCACTGTCCTCTATCATAAAGGCCAAAAAATTACTTAAAAGAAAATGACAACCTCTGATGTTTTAAGTATTTTTTGTGTTGGACTGTTTCTTGCCGAAAACTGAAATGATGAAGAAACAGAAAGATATTTTTAACCTTTAGACAGAGCCAGTTTAGCTTTTACAGTTTTCAGTCTTCATGCTAAGCTAAGCTAAGCTACCACAGACTGAAGCTCCATATAAGAGAGGCATCAACTTCATCTAACACTCGGCTAGAAATCAGATTGATAGTTCCCAAAACTGTTCCTTTAATGAAAAATGTGAAGACTTTTTTTTTATTTAAAAAAGACAACTTTATGAGGACATAACTTCAAGATACAATCAGTTAAGCCTGACTGAAGTGCTCGAGGCATGGATCTGCACAACTAGAGCGAAGGTTTGTTGGACATTATTCAGCATATTTCCTGGATCATCCACCTGTAATTTAAAGTCTTTTCAAAGCTTTTTAGAACAAAGCATGGAGACTCATTTTGAACTATAACCTTGTGCCTTCTGTGAATAAAATCTGGACATTGTCTCTTTTTATGGTCAGTGAAAACTAAACCTCCCTGCAGCTTTCATATGTAGGGAAATGGAGCCACCCAGTGGACGGAACGTGGCCTGCATGTGGCTGAACAATCAGTGAAGGACTCTTAAAGCCTGGAATGGCCTTGTAAAACATGTTTTTTTATATAAATTATTGATCGATAACCTCCATTATTTTATTTATGCTTATTGCTTTTTTGTAAAGCCCACATGTTGTCAGGTTTTTGTTTTTCTTATTCCATCAGCAATTGTTGCCTGGACAGTATTATGTTGAGATTATTCACCTCCATAATGAAGTGAAAATGGTGCTGAGTGGCATAAATGAAATTATCTCCAGATATTTGTCAGTGACCTTTAAATATAAGATGTATGTGTTTATGCCCACAATGCATTTATAGATAAGTTAATTTTAAAGTGTTTAATTTAGGACAAAACATGCATAAACATGTAGAGTACTTTGTGTTTATGTGACATTACTAATTTGTCAACACACAAAAGTAATGTATAGAGAAAGTAAATTAAAATTATTGACACTGACGATGACTTGACAAGTCAGAATGAGACTATAATATTTTTAATTTTATGTCAAATGTGATTTGTGTAAAAAAAAAAACAGAATGAAAAAGAGATGGGAAAATCCGTAGGGCAATAATGAAGGAAAATGTGATGTAACTGTCGCAGTTACCAGAGATGCTGCAGGTGACCATCCTCATCAGCTGCCTCAGTGGTTATATTCTGTTTGTTTTAATGTAGTCGCCCAGAAAGATTTTCTTCTCTCAATAAATGTTCCAGCACTTCCTCAGTCCTTACAGGAAACTAAAACAAGCTATTTTGTTTTGTTTTTTGTCTGAAAAGAGGCACTTTTTGACTTGTAGTTGAAGCATTCCTTGAAACATCAGATGACTTGCTTTAATTTTTCAAGTTTTTTTAAACTTTATGTAAATGAGTTAAATAAACATTTTTGCGCATTATGTACATTTTATTCCAACGTGTTTAATTCTGTCATCTACTGTTATTATCACGTGTTATCCAGCTATAGGGTGAACTGTCTGATATAAAAGTTTCATTTTGCTTCATCATGAGTCCTTTATGTTACATGAAATAATTCAGAAATGTGTTATTTATTTAAATTAATTAATCTTGGAGCTTGAACGTATTCATTATTTCATAAATAAATACAAAAAAAATGTCAAGAAAAATTTCTAGTTAAAACAAAAAATGTTATTTTTTGTAATGGGACACTTTTCTGGTTTCACAGATACAAAGTAAATCTATTTTTATCATGGTAGAAAATGCCATCCTTTGCTGTTAAAAGTCTACTTTTATGAGAAAAGTTCCCCTACAAACAGATGGAGATGCAGGCAGGTTCCAGAGGAGGCTACTTGGTTCCTCATCGTCCAGAACTGAACTGGATAAGAACCGGAAGTTATCCAGTGGAAAAGGTAAAAATGGTCAACAGAGACCCCTGTGATTAATTAGCCCTCCTCCTTTCATCTGTGTGAGAGGCGCTTTACTGCTTTAAGCATCAAAACATTTTAATTATGTGCTGTAAAAACATATGTTGAACTAAAAAGATTGCATAGATAGCCGTTATTTTTCCTTGTTAATACATGGCGCATACGTTACCCATAATGCAACAGCCGCCGATGTCTGGTAAGGTTTTTTTAATCCTGTTTTTTTTTTACAGTGAGACAACTTAAATATTTTTATATATGTGCAGTTTACTCACGTAGAACAGTCAAGTTGAAAAGTGAAACGAAATTTGTATTGCCTGCAGTTAACTGTCAGCTGCCCTGAATTATGCTTAAACAACATAAATACATGTTGTATTCAACGTTAATATGTCAAATAAATATAATTTACAATGTTATAGTACCAGCTTGTTAGGACCTGTGTGTCTGTGGTCAGTCACTGTGGTGGTTCATAGAGTGGATAAGACTCCTCTTTCAAACAAACTGAAGAGGTTATCCAAAAGACTGCAAATGAAATGAAAACAGTACATCACAAGTGATTCTCTGTTTTAGAAATTTTAGATAAAACTTTAATGTTGTCGGTGACCAATTTTCAGTTATTGAGAGCTTGAATCCATAATTTAAAACAAGGCTTCCAACTTGAACTCTTCGTGAAAGATTTGAAACACACACACACACACACACACACACACACACACACGCACGTGTGTGTGTGTGTGTGTGTGTGCACTGCCTGGCCAAAAAAAGTTACACACTCTAATATTTCATTGGACCACCTTTAGCTCTGAGAACAACACACATTCACTGTGGCATCGTTTCAATAAGCTTCTGCAATGTCGCAACATTTGTTTCTGTCCAGAGTTGGATTAATTTTCTACCAAGATCTTATATTGATGATGGGAGTCGGACCGCTGTGCAAAGTCTTCTCCAGAACATCTCAAAGATTCTCAATGGGGCTGAGGTCTGGACTCTGTGGACGACAATCCATGTGTGAAAATGACGTCTCATGCTCCCTGATCCACTCATTCACAGTGTGAGCCCCATGAATCCTAACATCGTCATCTTGGAAGATGTCCATGCCATCAGGAAGAAAAACTCCACTGATGTAAAGACCTGCTCATTCAGTATATTCAGGTAGTCAGCTGACCTCCTTCTTTGGGAACATAATGTTGCTGAACCTGACCAACCCCAGATCATAACCCTAACCCCCACAGGCTTGTAGACACTAGCCTTGATGAGTACATCGCTTCATCTGCCCCTCTTCTTACTGGGATGTGCCCATCACTTTGGACCAGGGTAAATATGGACTCATTAGACCACATGACCGACCACATTTGTTCCTCGAACATGATTAGTCACCACTATCCTTGCGGATTGTATTAATACATTGGATGATTCTTTACCCGATTTAAGTAGTTTTAGCCATATCTTTAGTTGTTTTCTTTGCTTGATGCCAATAATTTGACCCGTCTGAAACAGATTAACATCCTTTCTATGACCACAGAGTATGTCTGCTGACATGGTTGTTTAAGAAATGAGAAGCTCCTCACTGCATCAGCTAGGGTTAAATAAGTTGTTGCAGCTGAAATGTATTCATCACCACAGTAATTATCCAATGGAAGGTTGTTATCTATTTGCTTAGTTAAATCCAGAGGGAAACTTTTTTTTTGGTCAAATCTTTGACAAGGTCACATCTGGACTACTACTTATCTACATGTTCTCAAGAGGTTTAAGAATCTTTGGACATAGTTTCTAGTTCGTGTGACTTTTATTCAGTTTGTGTACGTGCAAAAGGGAAGATTTAACTGCTTTTTTTTTTCTTTTTTTGCATCATCGCAGATCCCATGAGACCATGTCAAGATCTAAAAGTTGTTATGGAGGATAAGGCTCCATAACAAGACAAAAAGTTAGGACACAGTTACAATAATCTACTGTTATTAATATTCTATGTTCATAGTAGACTTTTACAGACAGTATGAGAGTCTCAAAATATGCTTCAAGATTTAAATGATTTGAATAAGAAAGTGCGTCTGGTGTAGTGTTTAAACAAAGTTCAGTTACTTCACAAGGATTTATTAAAATTGTGTCGAGACCCAATTAGATTCTGATCCCTCTTCAGACAGTAATGCCAGAAACTCACAACACAGAAACAGCTTCTTCTCAACAGCAGCGGGCCTCTTCAACAAGTCCACACACAGCATTTAGCACATCTCAAGTTGTTTACACCCTATGCTATGTAAATGTGCCCATTTTTAGGTAAATAATTTGTACATTTCCAGACCTTGCTGTGTATTTGACTCATAAAACTGGCTTTCCTTTTTAAAATGTTTTTATCATTTACAAAAAACTTTCGACTCACTAGTTTTTCTGTAATGCACCAAATCACCACGTCAAATTCTTCATATGTGAAAACCTACTTGACAATAAAACTGATTCTGATTACAATTTTCAGCGCTGATAGATGTGATGGAAATGCCTACTGAGGAAACAAGTAGAACTTAGACCTGTTATTTACTGGTATTCATAAATTTCAATGTTGTTTTATTGGCGTAGGTTTACTTCCACGTCTCTAGATGGAGTCAGTGAGCTAACCACAATTTCAGGCCTGATTAATGCTGAGCCACCAGTTCAATTTAGGTATCATGTGTAACAAATGGGCATCTAATTTTATATTTTCTTAGCATATTTTTTCAGTTTAACCCAGTTTTCTACTGGTGACAAGTGACTTCTTGTAATTACCTGGGTGATAATAAATTGCGTTTTTCTTTGGTTGAAGATGAGGATCTTAAAATAGATCATCTAAGACGAATATAGTTAAAATTCTTTTGAAGTAGACATCCATATCGTCAAGGCAGAAGGCGTTTGCACTGTACATGTATTGTACATGGCTAAAGTCAAATCTAACATCTAACTTCAAACATTACTCTGTAATTCTGTTATACAACAGTACCTAAACTATTGTCAAGCTGGAATCAAAATTTAATTTTTACCTTGCCTCTGGCAACAATTTTGTTGGGATTTTTGTTATTGTTTGCTGTTTTTTTTTTTTTTTTTTTACAGAGAATTTAGTTTGACATTTTTTAAAAATCTTTTAACATATTTTTTTAACTGCCAAAGGCTTGATGAAAAGTAGAATTGCAATAATTAAGCTGTGAATTATTAACTGGCAGCAATTTTGGTAATGGATTAATGTGTTCATGTACATTTTTAAGCTATAAAGTCTAAATTCTCTGATTCTAGGTTCTTAAGTGTCAGTATTTTCTGGTCAAGTGAATATCTTTGGATTTTTAACAAAATAAGACTGATAAGTCCGTAACAGTCGATTTGTAGTAGGATCACAATCATGTGATCATCAGCAGGCAGTAGTGTGCACTTGTCATAGTTACAGTGACGCTGTGCCGCTATCTCGTAATGATACAGAAATCTTTAACAAATCCATGGATCCAGACTATAAACCGCATCCCTGCCAAAATCTAGCCGGCTTGTGCTTGTGTCATTCCTGACCTTCCCTGAAAATTTCATCCAGATCCGTTTGTCCGGTTTTGAATAATGTTGCTAACAGCCAGACAAACCAATGCCAGTCATCACATAAAAATCTTGAATCTTGAAACAGTGTGATGACCTTACTGTGTGTAGACCTGACTGTCTCACATTTTTTATCGACTTTACTCTTTAGTCAGAAATTTGTTTTTACAAAAGTGCAATTATAGGGTTAATACCTAACTCTCCTAACAACAGGTCTGGTTAGCAACCTTGGAATAACGCTTGAACTCTCATTTTGTTTGTTCGTTTTCCCATTCTCCCTACATCGCCTGAACGCGCCACGAATGCCTCGTATTTCCGACATTACGTCTCGACATGAACGCAGCACCGGGCCTGCGGCTGGTCTTCGGTTCTCCTCGGTTCCATCGGCTCGTGTTTCAGCGGCTAGAAACGGTGACAGCGGGCAGGTGTTTGTCCAGTTCCGGTTTTCGGTGACGGCGGCTGTTTGTTTGATGTGAATTAGCTTTAAAAACGTGAGTCGGTTCGTGATGTGGAGCCACCGGAGCAGCAGCAGCTCACCGGCCGGCTACAACCCCAACAACAAGGCGTCTTTCTGCTGCTAATATGCAGCTGTTGTCCTGCGGACCGGAGGCTGTGTTTGTTTCCTGTCGGGGCGTTTACTGAGCTGCTTAGAGCTGCCGTTTGTTGTGGTGAAGAGAGGAGGAAGAAGCAGCAGCGACGTCCCGAGGAGGAGCGTCGTCCTGCTGGTGTTTTATTAGGAAGCAGCAGCAGCAGCAACAACACAGGGACTCCGACCTGACACGGACAAGAGGCAACATGTTTGAGACCAGAGGACTCCCCTTCGTGCTGCTGGATATAGTCTGCCTGGTCCTGGGTATGTGTTTAAACGCATTGTACTGCTGCTGTGCTCTGTTTGTCTCCCATAAGCGGATTTGTGAGCGGACATAATCCAGTGTTGGGATATTTAGGAGTTTGCCATCACGTGAAAAGGAGTGGAGAAAGTCCACTTTATTTAACCTGTAGTCCAGTAATGTGGTTGTTAGAGGGACTTTTCAGCTGTTCCAGTGATGTTTTTAGTATTATTATTATAAAGTGACTCATGAGATGCAGCACTCGCACTAACAATTCCTGTCTTTAATATTTTATTAAGTATTTGCTCCATTATATTATGTTTCCACAGCATACAGGCACATGTAGACCACATGCTTGTCTGTAATCTTTAACCCATTTAGGCCATATTTCCTGACCTATTTGAAGATACTGCTCAGAAACTTTTACTAACCACGTTACTACCTCTGCTCACTGGGTTTCCTGCTCCATGTAACCACTGGTGTCCCCTCAGAAGGTCTAAAATCCCCCCAAAAAAGCAGATCTGAAACTGTTTTGTGCAGTCATACTCTGAGTTTCTAATGCCAAGCTTGAACCGACAGTGTGGCGGCTCTTTTTATTTGTCTCAGTGAGTGTTGAAGTGTTGTATTTGCATAGAAGTCCTGTTCTGATTCACTCCGTAGGCACAGGGATTGTCTCAGAAACGTTCGTGTCTCTCAGATTTGACTATGAATGATTGATTTATACCATGACTCACAACTTCCTTTGCACAGTCATGTACTATCTGTCCCATCGACTCTAAAATTCAATATTTCCTCTTGGAAGCACGTGTTTTTTTTTTTCTTTAAATCCGATCCAGACATGTTTTAATACTATTTGGACCAAAGCTGCAATGATTTATCGATTAGTTGTGGATTTTTAAGTTCATTTCCATCGTTTAGATAATCAGATAATCAGTTTTTAAATCAAAAAAGTCTGTTCAGTGATTCTAGCTAAATGCTCGGAAGTAAACTGAAATTCTTTAATTATTAAAAAAAGGCATCCAAGGACATAATTTTGGGAACTGGGAAACCATTTTCTGACACTTTATAGCTCAAAAAACTAATCGGTTAATCGAGAAAATAATCAGCACTGTTCAGTGTTGATTATTTTCTCGATTAACCGATTAGTTTTACCTTCAAAGGTAAAACCTTACTTTTACCTTACTTTTAAAACCTTACTTTTACCTTCAAAGGTAATTGTTAATTGTAGCGCTGATTTGGATTAATGATTCTTGCCTGGTATCTTTTTTCCGCCATTAAAGTGAATTCACTCCATAAAACATTCTAAAAACAACATCGCTCCTTCTACCTCACTGAAAAATTCCAAATCAATGACTTGCTTGAATATAAGAGCTGTGTACGAGATGTCTCCTCCCACCTCAAAAAGTTCTCATTCTATGTCAGTTGTTCATTTAGTTGGCCTTCAAACTAGCTGTGATGCAGATACTCAGACTAAACTGAGCACAAAGGCACTGTTTCTGGTGTTAAACTGCACCGTGAACCTCAAACATCTACTAAGCTTTTGAATAGAGGCTAATTTCCTTTTAAATATTATTAACCACCTAAGGCTACAGATTTCTTTTATGTTGCACAACTTTAATTTGGTAAAAGCCGTACAGTTAAATTTGTCTGTACAGTCTCAGTGTCCTGTTTGGATTTATTCTTCTAACTGATACAGACTAATACATTATAGCGTATCGGGCATCTGTGAGTCATATCTTGATTTGTGTCATCAAACAATACACATACATGTAGCAAATTTCAGGTCATAAGAATGTAGTTTGATAAATGTGAGATTAAGATGTGTTTGTGTGACAGTATTTGTCCTGTTTTGTGTGCTTTTATCCGGTTAATAATACATTTACTGCAGGAAAAGAACCAATTTTCAATCACAGTCTTTGTCTTTCTGTTTGGGAAGCTCCTCGGCTGCTCTGTTTTGTCAGTGAGAGCAAGTTAAAGCGTAACCCGGCTGCTTACTGCAGGCAGGAACTGAGCTGTGAGTGCTGCTGGTGGTCTGAGTGGCGTCTCCAGCTGTTGTACTCCATCATCTGAGGACGGCAGCTGCAGAAACACACACTGAACACAAATACCAGACGCGGCTAAGAGGCAGTTCACTGGCAGCTCGTGGATGATGGTTCATGTGCATGTGATGTTGCGTGTTCGTCCGTTTGTGGCCCATCGATGGGCATTACAGCTCAATAATGGAGCTCTGCTTTCTGCTTGAATGGATGACATGACTGTGTCTTTTCTCAGCTCAACAATGGGCTAAACCGGCCAAACAGCCAGAGAAATGACAGCGGCATTACACCCAGACTTTGGACTGTCAAAACCAATTAGCATAATCTGTTATCTTTATGGTATTTTATCTATAGGGAGTGCTTAGCTGTGCCCACAGCTGCTCTCACACCACCGTCACTCAGTTCAGGCAGAAAAAACTGCCCGAAGATTCATCTGGTGAAATTAAGTCTCTGGTGTTTGTAATGTTGTCGAGAATCTCACTGAGCTCAGTAATCCCAAAACTCCAACTTGAAGGATATTTTTCTTTGTGACAAACAAAGAAATGTTCTACCTAACAAGAATCCCTTGTTTTGCCAAAGCCTGATGTAGTTTTTTCCTCTAAGCTTTAGCCCTTTGTTGTTCAAAGACTGTAGTCTGACATGTTCCTTTTATTAAGACAAACAGGAACTTTAATTCATTTAGAGGAAGTCCCTCATTCCCATATAATCACTTATTCACGTACTGTGAATTAATCTGTGGCTGAAAGTAGCCCCCAATAAATACACCACTGGAATATATGCAAAGAAAAATAGTCTTGATTGATGTTGTGATATTAGTAGTAATTTTGTAGAAATGGTCATTTTTTGCAGTTCTTTTCCACTGAAAAAGAAAGTTTCAAAGTGAGCATATGATTCTTCTGTCATATCAAACAACCAAGTTCCCTTTTTTCTTGGGGATATATGAGTTTTATGCCGAGGTCATCTCTGTAGCCCCACGATGAGCCATTAAAACAATATCTTGTGACACATTTGACCCTCATCACAAAATGTGGTCAAAATTTGTCCATGTTGCAATTTCAGTAATTTTTCAGTTACTGTACAGCCGTGAGGGGGTCATTCGTTGGAGAGGAGGAATATTTGCTAAAAACTACAGCATTGAGTTGTTTGTGGAAATTATTTAGTGTTTTCCAAAAATGTAGTAAGCAGCTTTTAAAGACTATTTCGCTCTTTTAATGAACTTTGATGATGGCAGAAAAATCCAAATACATCAGTTAATAGATCTACTTGAATGGGTTGTTTAGTTTCTGCAAGCAGGATTTAAAACCCTTAGTTTGACTGATTTGTTTTGCATTTGGGTACTTTGTTTTCATGCTAATGAGCACCATTGACTTCTAACTTGAGACATTCTCTTCCACATAAAGGCCTCCACGCTTTGTTTCACTCTCTCCTCTGTGGTAATTCCTCCTAATCTCTCCCTCCACAGGAGGTCTGCCCCTGGCAGCCTTTAACCTGGGTAAGATCCGCCCCTACCAGAGGGGCTTTTTCTGTAATGACGACAGCATCAGATACCCTTTCCACCACAGCACAGTCACCTCCACGGTGCTCTACACTGTGGGCTTCACCCTGCCCATTAGCTGCGTAAGTAGGAGTCGCTCAGGCAGGTTCAGTTCGCACACGACCTGTTTTACGACAAATATGTTGACTTGTCGAGCACATGTGTAACCATGCGGGTAAAGGTGTGCCATGGCCGTGGCTCTAGTTTGTTTGGTATGCATGTAGTATGACGTAATGTGGCTTACCGTCACACCTACATGGAAAGCAGATATTATAATAACTACCAGCTACACCTGCACTTTACCTGTTATGGCAAGTCAGCATATCTGCTGTGAGGAAGGTGTGTGAGACATTAGAGAATGAACATCCAGAGCTTTATCTAGGATATATTCCAAGTATATTTCTGTTTGATACCACAGTCATAGCACTGCTGCCAGTATGTGCTATGTACTTCTGCTGCTCTTAAAGGCGAAAGAGGATGTCCACTTAAGTATGAGATGTATATCAACCTCAGAGTGAACTTTTAGTGCAGTTTGCCCAAAAACAGAGCTCAGTTTTTAGTTTTCTACCATCTTCACTACTTTGTTTAAACATTTGATTCAGAAAAACACTCAATCTCGCATAAAAGACCCAAACCACAAATGAATCTGTTAATCTAAATATAGATTTTTTTGGTTTCTCATTGAATCATTTTGTTGGGTGAACATTCTGTGGCTGTAGTTGATCAGTGCAGCAGACATGCAGGCTGTGTCCTCGGTTCCTTAAAATAGCTGGAGCGCTCTTCTGGATCAGAGCGATGGCTTCTGGAAAATAACGGAGGCAGGATGTGCAGCTGATGTGTGTGAGTGTGTGTCTGCCTTGTGTTACTTTTATGTTATCAGTAATTTATCTTTTCTGTCTTCTGTGTGTCATAAGTGCTCATAACCTCAAGACCTTTTGTTTTCCAATGTTGTGTTATTTTGTTTTCCTTTTTTGTGACTCAGTAGCTCAGCGTGTTTTCATGGAGGATGTGGGAGAGTGTGTGGTAACCTGGAGCTGGAGAGTCAACTTTAAGGAAGAGTAAAATGTGTTTATAATGAAGAGAGATATTGAAGTAACAGTGAGAGTCTTTAGAGAAAGTGTAACAAGAGCGCTTCAGTCACAGAAGCCCGTTTGGAAACACAATCCAGACACAGATAAAAAAGGGAAAGTAACGGAGATGCACTTATCAGCAGCGCTCAGTAACCTGCTCATGAATGTTGTTTTGTGTGCTCTAAGGTGTGGGCTTTACTCCATTAACATCCACCTCTGATCTGCATCTAACTGTCACTTGCCGTGCCAACACTTTAACCATTAACTATGTTTTCTGAAAGCTGGTGAGGACGCCGCCTGATTCAGAGGACGCAGCGCTTTGTGACACTCTTTCACGTAGCTGCGGCCTCCTGCTTTGGACAGGGACACACTGTTGCATTGTGGGGAGATGTCTTACTGACATCTAGTAACCTGTATTCTTCTCTCTCTCATTGCTTCTCTGCTAGCTGGACTCCCATTTGCAATACTCACATCACAGCACAGGCCTTTCCGCCGGGGCTTTTTCTGTAATGATGATACGATCAAGTTCCCCTATAAAGAGGACACCATTTCCTATCAGTTATTAGGAGGTGTTATGATTCCCGTCACAGTACTCGCTGTAAGTGCACCTGGTTTGTTTTCTGCTAACGGTTCGCTTCTGTATTTCTTTTTCAACTCATCTTTCTTCTTTTTATATTTGTTGCTTCCCTCCATCCACTGCTACACCTCTTTTCATTTAATTCATGGTTCCTCCTAAATGCATTATTTTATAATACTGTATGCACATTGTTTTGTCTGTAGCCATCACTACACCTACTAATTGCTAGCAGCATGATGTGGAAAATGTTTTGAAAGCGCTAACATTTAAAGATGACTCAGAAACGTGACCTGAGGCAGACTTTTATTCTGAAACTTGCCAGCTCGAAATGAATCTGCAGCTGCAAAAAGAGTACGACAGATGTGAAACTCTTTACAAAGAGTTCAGTCGCTACAGATGAATCTACTGAAAATAAACTGCAGCACCTTTATTTTTTAAAAAGTGTCCAGAGTGTAGATTTGATCCTAATAAGGGATTCTCACAGTATCTTTAATCGTAAAACAACACCTTTAATCTTTATGGTGCCATCCACAATAGTCAGAAGTTCTTCCATTAAAATCTGTTTGAGCTCCAGGCTGGTATTATTATGAATCGGTCTGCAGAAAACTTTCAACTACCTTGGACTCTTATCTGTCAGTAGTGTTGCAAAATAATACACTTAACACATCAAACCACAACATTCACAACAAGAGTAAATCATTAGTCATTCAGAGATGGAATGTGAACTCGTCTGCACAAGCTCAAACATACAAATGTCTGGCTTCTCTGATTAAGAAGCTGGCTTTAATTCAAACTTTTAGTTCAGCCTATATTAGAAATGTTCCTCATTTAAAGTGGACATCCTCCTGTGGCCGTGTTGTTTCATTTTATTTAGAACTGTGAAATAAATGGGAACTCAGAGACTGTCAACAATTTGCAGAAAAATACATGAAGTATAATACCACTCACTCCATTAAAATGAGATTATTAGCTTAGTTTAGCAATAAGACTGGAAACACTCAGCCTGGATCTGTCTGAAATGAATAAAATCCCTCTTTCAGGTTGAGTAATTTGACTGGTTTAATTGGTGTGTGGCTCCAGAGTGCAGCCACAAATCTGTGAATTGTGTGTTTGCACCAGTGCTCCTGACATTTAGCAGGTTTGCATGTGTGTGTCTCTGGTTTGTCAGTTCAAGCTTGAGTAAATCTGACATTAAAATTCCTTATTTCACTGTTCAGACTCATTATTGGCCCCGCAGCTGTGACCAAAAGTTGCGTCCACTGCTGTAACCGAGTGGAGACTAGAGGCTTCTCTGTGTTCAGACACCTCGTGGCACATGAGGCATTTATTGGACTTCAGTAATTTATAGTCTCCACTGAAGCATGTGAGGTGTCGAAGGAACATCAGTAAATTGTAGCTTCAGAAAACAACCTGGGATACACTTTCCCTGTCCAAATTGAGTTTCTGGGTGCACATCTGTCACGTTGTGCCAGCGACCACCACAGAAATACATTCTCAGCACCAAAAAGTGGGTGAAAAAAAAAAAAAAAATGTTGGGTGCAACAGTGCAAACAATGTAAAATTTAGTTTGGGAGTCATACTGGTTTGTTCATTTTGTTGCCCTCTATCAGAGCCAGGCTAACTATTTCTCTATGTTTCCAGTCTTTATGCTAAGTTAACCTGTTTGCTGGTTGTAGTTTCCTAATTATGCACAGAAAGGAGAAGCAGTCTTCTCATTTAATTAAGTATAGAAAGCGAGTAAACATGTAGCCTAAGAAGTCCAACTATTCCTTTAAACACAGTTTAGCTGCTGCACAGGCATGAATTTTGAGTGTATTTGGTCCAAAGCAAATTATTCCCATTTCCAACTCGGTGAGTGATTTTGAAATAAGGCAATATTTCTGGCTCTGGAATTGTTCATTCAGCTGCATCTTCAATTTTTATGTGACGTCTGCTATTTTCGTGCACAAGTCTAACTCTGCTTCCCTTCCTCCACTTCTGCAGATGATCTTTGGCGAGTGCCTTTTAGTTTATCTAAACCGCCTCAAATCCAAGTCGTCATTCGGCAGCTACGTTGCCTGCGTTTACAAAGCTGTCGGCACTTTCCTTTTCGGCGCCGCGATGAGCCAGTCTCTGACAGACATCGCCAAGTATTCCATCGGCCGCCTCAGGCCACACTTCCTGGATGTGTGCAGACCTGACTGGAAAACCATCAACTGCTCATCAGGGGCGTATATCGAAAACTTCATCTGCCAGGGAGACTCAAAGATGGTCAACGAGGGCAGGTAGGCCAAAACTCAAAACCTCTTTGTTTTATAGCACTCAGATATGAAAAAATAGAGCTGCAGCGATGAATTAATCAGCTGATCGACTTTCACTAGTTCCAGCTTCTCAAGGGTGGAAATTTGCTGCCTTTTGGATTATTTCTTAACCCTCGTGTCGTCCTGTGGGTCAAAACTGACCCGTTTTAAAGTTTGAAAATATGGAGAAAAAAAAATACATTTTCATTGTGAAAGTTCTGATGTCCACATTTTCAACATTTTGGGGACATTTTTGAGCATTTTTTTTGGTGGAAAAAAAGAAATGTTAAAAAAATATGTTTTTAAGAACATTCGCATAAAAATCAACCAAAATCCAGCGAAATTCGCTAAATTTTGGTTGATTTTTATGCGAATGTTCTTAACCCTCATGTTGTCCTAACCAAAAAATGTTGTTACCTTGTCTGAAAAAAGTCTAAAAATTTATAAAAATTTGCAAAATCTTCAGGAAGAAAATTCCTGAAAGGTTTCCCTCAAAAGTTTTATTATTTTAAATAAAAAATCCCCAAATTTTTCTGAATTTTCTGAATGTTCTTAAACATTTTTTTTAATTTGTTTTATCCACCCAAAAATGTTCAAAAATTTCCTAAAATAATTTGAAAATGTGGAAATTTTCACTGTGAAAATATATATATTTTGTCCACATTTTTAAAACTTTAAAACGGGTCAATTTGACCTGCAGGACGACAGGAGGGTTAAAGAAAATATTAAAAATTTTATTGATTTTTTTTTTGTGTGTGTGTGTGTGTGTGTGTGTGTGTGTGTGTGTGTGTGTGTGTGTGTGTGTGTGTGTGTGTGTGTGTGTGTGTGTGTGTGTGTGTGTGTGTATATATACATATATATATATATATATATATATATATGCAATCGCTTTTGATATTTTTAGGATTATTTGGAAGATTTTTAGTCATTTTTTGAAAATATTTACAATTTTCTTGCCAAATTTGGGGGATTTTTTTTTTAAAAATAAAACTTTTTAGGAATTATTGAAGTATTCTTCCTGCGGTTTTTGCAAATTTTCAGAAATTTGGGGATTTTTTTTGCTGAATTTTTGGATATGTTTTCATACAAGAAAACAAAATATTTTGGTGCCTGTAAATGAAGACAACAGGAGGGTTAAATGAAACATCAAAATGAATCACTATTATACTTTTTTAAATTTCTTTTTTAGATTTTTATAGATAAAATGATTATTTCTTAAATCAACCAATTAATCAGCAGAATAACTGAATATTAATTTTAGCGCTTTATTGCAGCCCTGGATGACATCTCCATGAATTTCTTCATGATTTCAGATGTTGAAATGTTTTCCTCATTTAAACTTGCAGCTCTCCAGGTTCTTGTTTTGCTGTTGAACTGATTACTGAAATCTGCCTCACCATTGTTTTGTAACATTCTTATGGTGGAAGCACAAAGAGCAAAGGTTAAATGTGTCATGAAACAGCATTTGAGTAATTGTATAATTACTTTTTCCATTTGATCAAGCAGCTGTTGGTTGTTTTATTATAGTGCTCAAGGTTCTACCTGGAAAAAAAATGCGTCTACTGTCTGGGCGTAATAAGGGCAACAGATTGTCAACATCTCCCGGAAGAGATAAACATGTTGCATTGAGTTTCATAGATGGCAAATATGATCGTGTCTTTATCAGCATATAATCAGTTTTTCCATTTATAAATAAGTTACGTATTTACAACTATTACAGCAAATGAAAGCAGAATGTTTGGTGTGCATTGGTTTGTTTACTGTTGCACATAAATAACGCGAGTGTTTTCACAGTCAAGAGACAATCATTGTTATTTTTTGAACCTCCAAGCAGTTTCTAGCATTTCTTTGCTCCAGTCACGCTTTTACTCACTGTTGGCTCATTTTTCATCTCTGTGGAAACGGCACAACTATCACTAGAAGTAGAGAGAAGTCAGAAAGATCTTCTGTGCAGGATGACAGAGTTATAATCCCATAAATCATACGGAAAATTGTAAAAGACCTGGAATAAGAATGTATGTTTTCAAAGTGCTCACAGGTGTTACAGAAATGTGGCGACTCGATGTATTGAAGGTATTTTACTGCTTACATCTGCTCTGAGTAAACGGCCTGTAGAGATGCCAACGTTGGTCACAGCCGAGTCACTGAGGAGTTTCTACAGAATCTTGTTTGTGTGGTTTATTTTTTGAGACATGTCTGATGAAATATCAGAATTTTAAGCTTATATTGATTCAGTATCCCAGTGGAACAGTATGTCACTGATGAGTAGTTCGAGGACTGTGGAAAAGTTGAAAATTTGGCAATTCTTTCTGCTTTTACTATTTCCAGCTGATAAATTGTGTAAATTTGGATTTTTTTTTTTAGACATGCCTTTCAAAGCTGTCATGTTTTCAAGAGTTTACAATCTGTCAGACTTTTAGAATTAGAATGGCTTTATTGTCATCATACATGGCAGGACAAAAATATAAATAGCTTCCGCTGGACGGTGCACAACAACAAGCAATAAGAAATAAAATACCAACATTAAAAAATACAATCAAATATACATATAGAACAAAACAACATTAAAAATGACAACATCTGCAAAGGAGGTCAGATATATGCAATATGGGAGGTAAATGAATGGAATAAGAACCAGGAAAATAGAATAAATATGTCAGGAAATTGCACGAAAGCAGCAAAAAGTGACATTCAGGTAGACAGGTGTTTGGAGTTCAGGAGTCTGATGGGTAGAAGCTGTTCCTGAGCCTGTTTGTCCTGCATTGTGAGGATCTCAGTTTCTTAATTCTATAGTTGAAAACATTAATATCAATTGTGATCTGTTAATTTTTCTGTGTAGCAAACTGAGGGTGTGTGGTCGTGTATTCACAGAGATGCAGTGTGAAGCAGTTTGTGTTGCTGTTGAGTCACACCACAGGAATGTGAAGCTTGTTTTCATTAAGATCTCAGTCTCTTATCAGCTCAGAGCAGAAGGAAGAGTGGCGGGAGGAGAGGATTTCCTCTTCTCATTCTGATGTAAGCACAACAACAGAGGATCAGTTAGGTTATTATGGGCTGTGAGAAGCGTTCTGTTCTTTTATTCTGCCTACCTTTAATACGTACAGGTTTCCTTCTCCCTGACATTTAGCCTGAGCTGAGGGTAACCACTCCCACCCCTCTCTGCTCTGGGTTATCTCCTCCACATGTACCAGGGTGTGGTGCTTCACGGCTTCCTGGAGCCCCACTGCTGCTCCGCTGTCTGCTTTTCTTTTTTTTTAACCCTCCTGTTGTTCTCATTTACGGGCACCTTTCCTTGAAAAAAAAATCCGAAAGTCAACAAAAAAATTCCTAAATTTATTAAAAATTTGCAAAATCTTCAGCAAGAAAATTCTTTAAAAATTTCCTTTAAAATCTTATTTTTTAAAAAATCCCCAAATTTGGCAAGAAATAATTTAAAAAAGTAAAATAAAAATTGTCAGTATTTTCAAAAGATGAATAAAAATCTTCCAAAAAAAATCCTAAAAATATCTAAAGTGATTCCATATATATCAATAAAGGTTCTAATATTTTCTTTAGGAACATTAAAAAAAATCAACCAAAATCCAGCGAAATTTGCTCAATTTTGGTTGACTTTTTTCTGAATGTTCTTAAAGAAACCTTTTTTTAACATTCCATTTTTTCCAACAAAAAATTTTCAAAAATTTTCCAAAAATGTGAAAGTTTTCACTGTAAAAATAAATATTTTTTTCCACATTTTCAAACTTTAAAACAGGTCAGTTTGACCCACAGGACGACAGGAGGGTTATTGGAGCATAAGGCTGCGAACGTTTATCAGCCGGCCAAGAGAAGGATCCGGTGATGCTCGGCAGATATCCAGGGCTTTTTAGATTAACGTCAGGACACATTATATTTCCAGCTGCTCTGTGTGAGTCTGATGGACTCTAATGAGTGCAGCAGGAGAGCAGACAGCAGCTCGCTGTGGCCTGTTCAGGATCATCTTACAGTAACATGATTCCACATTACCTCAGGTTAACTTCCCCCGGACAGACCTTGTCTTCTGGCTGTGTTTGTTTAAAGGAGCATATAGTGAAAAATCTAAACTTGTAAGGTGAAACTCACTTTGTTTACATCCCAATGAAAAGGACTAAAGTATGCTGAGTGAAGCAGGATCCTGCCACAGTGGATTAATAGAGGTCAACATTATTATTGCATTCCCCAGCTAGGTTTTTATTACAGAGTCTTGTTTTAATCAGCCAGAGTGTCTCTGTTGGTGCTGATTTTAGTGGATTAATATATTCACTTTAGTGTTGATGATGGATCATGTTGTTTATCTGGCACTTTTTGAAAACATACATGGGCTTCAGCTTTTCGTATTTAAGGATTTTCTGCTGAACTCTTTACATCTTGTGAATTCAAGATCTTTGAGTCTTAGACTGAGAAAACAAGCAATCTCAGGATGTCAACCTGATTACTACTTGTTTGCTATCTGACATTTTGTAGACTGAATAATGAATTAATCGAAAAAGTATTCAGCGGTTTAGTCTATTGAGAACAATCACCTACAGCCTTGATTGATGCAGTTTCTTTTCAGTGGAACTTTCGTCCTTAAGTTTTGTTTGACTGAGCTTCCTTCAAGCTTACAAGCAAATTCTGGTATATTTCCACCTGACGCATTTCCAAATAATGTTGCCATTGTATGTCTATGAGTCAGGCTAACTTTGTATTCCCACTTCTGCTGTGGAAATTCAGGAAGACAGAGTTGGCCAAAACAGTGTTTATTGGCAAAGTACGTAGCCAGCAAGTATTCCTGTATGGATACATCGACTATCCATACAGGGATATTTGAGATCGAATTTGTAAAGTGCAAAAAAAGACATTATCTGCACATTTTAAATGAATAAATCTATAAATTTAAAATGATTTCTAGACTATGACATGTTGTTTTGATAATAACGTAAAATACCAGATTGCTCATTGTTCTTTTGTCGTTTTGTGCCTTTTTTGGTCAGACCTTTGACATTTGTCTCATGTTTCTGTCATTGTGTTCCTAGTTTTTGTCTTTTTGTTTTGCTTGTGTTTTTGTCTTATTTTTGTCATGTTGTGTTTTGTGTATTGTTTTTGTCATTTTGTGGGGGGTTTTGTCTCGCATGTGTTTATTTTTTGTCGTTTTGTGTCTCATTTTTTAAAATATTTTGTCTTGTTTTTTTTTGTCTGACTTTAGTCGTTTTGATCATAAAGTAAAATACTATATTATTCAGTTCCAGATACCTGAGACTAAATGTTTTGTGCTTTTGTTGATCTTTTTGTAGATCTGTAAGTTCTAATGCGTAAATGATAAACTGAGGCATAATGTTGTTGAAATTGAATTTATTTTCCTTGAGAAATTTCAGGTTGTTCTAGATATTTTGTAAAAAGATAATTCCTTAAATGTGAACATTTTCAGAATCTACTTCTTTGGACTAAAACAAAGGAAAGATTGAGAGTTGTCGTTATTTATAGGTTTTCCTGCTCTGGTTTTACTGGTCCAGCCCGCCTGAGATCAAATTGGGCCAAATTTTGCCCTGAACTAAAATAAATTTGAAATTCTTGGCCTGACCCATAGAGACACATTTATAGAAAAATCAGCAGGTTAGAAAGGACTGAACTTATCCTTTAAATGGCACTTGAGCAACGCTCTCATAGATAATTCTAACAAAAAAGCAGGTGCAACGTTTACCACCAGAAAACCAATTAGCATTAAACTCAAGTAACATTGTGACATTCTATGATAGTGATCTAACCTCTGGCTACCATGAATGTCTTTCATAGTGATCCGTCCACTAGTATTTCAGTTTGGACCATATTTCCAGAGCCGCACCGCTCGTGGATAAAAATACTCCGAACCGATGATAGAACCTCTGTATGAGGCTGCAGTGGGTCAGTAGGTTTAATGTGTGTAACTTGGCAGAGGGAACGTCTTTTGGTATTTACCTGCCAATGTATCCATATAACCTGGCTCTTAGGTCGAGCTGTAGCTGCAGACGTGCTATAAAACCACAGCGCTGTTTTTATAAACAGGAAGTAACCAGTGCAGGGGGCAGTAGGGAGGGAGGGGCTGCTGTCCACCATCTTCATCCTTCTCCAAAACACACAGCAAGAAACACACTAACAGCAGAGATACTGGTTCTGATAATGACGTCTGCACGAATACAACAGGATGCTTTAGTGACTTCACTTTGTTATCCCTCATGTTGTCCTGCGGGTCAGATTGACCCGTTTTAAAGTTTCGCAGTGAAAATTCAGATGTCCATATTTTCAACATTTTTGGGAAATTTTTGAACATTTTTTTGGTGGAAAATTTTTTTTAAAGATAATGTTTCTTTAAGAACATTCACAAAAAAAATTCAACCAAAATCCAGCGAATTTTGCTGGATTTTGGTTGATTTTTGTTTTGTAAATGTTCTTAAAGAAAACATAGGAGGTTTTACTGATATATATGTAATCATTTTAAATATTTTTAGAAGAAGATTTTTCTCATTTTTTGGAAACACACATTTTTTTTGCCAAATTTGGGAGATATTTTTAAATAAAACTTTTAAGGGGAACTTTTAAGGAATTATTGTAATTTTCTTCCTGAAGGTTTTGCAAATTTTCAGAATTTTGGGAAATTTTTTGCAGAATTTTGTATTTTTTCAGATGAGGAAACAGTATTTTGTGGTGCCCATAAATGAAGACAACAGGAGGGTTAAAGTGATGCAGCTGCTTCAGTCCACACAGTTTCTGATTCACGCTTCTGTCTCTCTGTTGCAGGTTGTCCTTCTACTCTGGCCACTCGTCTTTTTCCATGTACTGCATGCTGTTCCTCGCGGTAAGTACAAGTTAAATATTGATCTGCAGTCATATCTACTGGAAGACAGTGTTCAACGGCATTTTACACAATGTGCCGTTTAAGTTCTTGAACATGTAGGAAGTCACTGTATATACTGACTGATATTCATCACTCCAGCTTGAACCTGCAGCACAGAACTGTTATCTCCTACTTTTTGCAGTGAGAATAACTGCACAAATACTGTCAATGCTGTGACTGAAGCCTCGATTGTAATCTGTCCTCTGAAGGCTTTTTTAACTTGATCATCACAAACTTTTCTGGGATGCTTCCCTGGTTTTACTACAATAAACTCTAGTAGCTGTTGTTTATTCCGTCTCCTTCACCGGTTAACATTACTAGCAGTGCACCAGTGCAGTATTGTCACCACAGAAACCAGATTGAGACTCCAATATACTGTCAATACAGAGAAATTTATCTACTTAATCAGCATTGTGTAAACTCATATGGCTTCAATGGACATTTTTTTAAATCCAAGTCCTTTACTCCAGCTTTAGAAGAGCAGTTTTATATCTTAGATTTGCCTTACTGGCAAGAGTTAGAAGAGAAGATCGATGGTACTCTTATTTCTGCCTGTGAAAGCAGAGGCAGTCCGTTAGCTTAGGTCTTTGCTAAGAGTTTTTGAATGATTTTCTCAAGTTTCAACCTTCTGCAAATCGGAGGAGAAATGTGGTCTTCATCTAAACTGATGTCTAGTCCAGATTATTCATTAGATATTTACAGATCCAGTCTGAAACCTCCCAAACTGCTCGCAGACTCACCAGAGTCACAGTGATATCAGACAATGTTTGATATTTACAAGTTATAATTAGAATGATTCTGCTATGCTAACTGTTCCAGCCCTGGAGGCTAACGTTAGCTACAGATACATAAAGTCTTAACTTTTTACCAAATGAAACTGTGTTGGCTGCATCTTCCCAAACACTTTCTCATTCAGACTCTTTCAGCCTTTTGCTGTTGTTTGTAGTTTTACTAACGTTAATGCCAGTTGTTGCTCTAGACTCTATTTTGGTTTTACATTTGTGTCCTCATGAGATCACATGAGGTGGTACACTGTTTCCTCTGATGCAATAGTCCAAATAATATCCTGCAGTGTGAGATTCTTTTCTTGTATTGTGTGCAGCTCTGAGCTTGAGCATGATGCAGCTCATTTTTTTAAAATCAGTTGGGATATTAAAATTGCTGTGTGTGCCCCGCCTAATGGGTTTTTGGCTGCAGTCCCTAATTTAATGAACTGACATGAGCTCTTTATCATCAGATGTATTTTGGCTGAACAGGAGAGACAGCTTGTCTGTCTGAAAAAATACTGTGCAAAGATTAAAGTCTAGAAAGAACAATCTGTGCACTGGAAAAAATGCCCTTCACAAAAGATAAAAAAAGCTTATTTCAAGGAATTCTTACCTTTACCTACTAACTTATGATGTTTTTTTTCCCACATTTTGGACGACACACTAAACTATGACGCTTTAATGGCATTTTGGACAACATACTAAACTATGACTTTTTCACGCCTGGCGCAAACAGAAGAAAAAACAGTGGGCATGCGCACTTGCGGCAAAAGTTGTAAACGGAGACCAAGCCGGGGAGTAAATAAAGTGCCGTAATGTGTCCTCGATAATTGTTTGTTCAACTCGGTGGTGATTAAGAAGAAGGAGATTTTGCTGCAACAGGGAGGGGGATATTGGCGTGGGCACGTCCGTCCGTCCGCCCGCATTTCGTTTCCGGAGCATATCTCAGAAACTACTTGAGGGATTTCATTCATATTGCACCCAGGCCATCTCTATATAGTATAGATGTGCCTTTTGGGGTGTATGACCTTGACCTGATTTTCAAGGTCATAGTGAGGCACTTCAAATATTTTTTGGTTTCCGGATCATATCTCAGAAACTAGTTGAGGGATTTCATTCATACACACTAAGCCTGTTGGTAATGTAGATGTGGTTTTTGGGGTGCATGACCTTGACCTGACTGTTTTTTTGTTTTTTTTTATTGTAGTGAAGATGTATCATTTTGTAGGTGTATCATCCAGTATATATTATTATTTCTTGCACTTAGAGGTACTATATATAAGGCTGGGGATGTTTTAAGCAGAGCGTGTTTATTGAGTAATGTTGCACACAGACAGACAGACAGACGCCAGTCGTTATATAACTCCACCGTTCCTTGGCAGAGTAATAATAATAAAAAATAAGACAAATAGACTTGGTACGATTTTGAGTTTTTGTAGTGTGGACTAGCTGTTTCCCTTTGTTTCCAGTCTTTATGCTAAGCTAACAGTCTTCCAGCTGTACTTTCGGGGAAACATGCAGCATTTCCCAAAAAGCTATTCCTTTTAAGATTACTTGTGTGCACCGTTGATGATCTTGTGACCCTTATCAGCATCACAGTGTTGTTTGTTCAGAGTTTTTAATTTTACTGTCCAGCCCTGATAAACTTTTGAGGCTGCTGATTCATTCAGCAACCGCCAGATAAAAATAGACACAGGGACAAAGTCCTGGCACCAACAGCAAAACCTTTTCCCCCGTGTAAACTGGAAGCTGGAGTATGAGAAACCAACGCCCTTTAAATGACAGTATTTGCGTCACATATATAAGGAGGTACAGGAAGATTTGAAACATGGATCTGGATGGAACGGTTGGGCTTGTTTGCATGAAGAACGAATGGAAAGAACAAAATGCCCTGTTTTTAATACAAGCAAATGAAGTTGTGTGGTCAGCTGAACACTGTTTAATTGTGTCATAAACCAGAGATTTATAGCTCTAACAGAGACGTAGTGAGATATTCATCTTCTTAGATTAGAGATTATTACAGCCTGTTTGTTTAGGTCAAAGTCACAGTGAAATGTGAACAGCAGCACCTCAGTTTCCTTCACGGTGATCTAGTCTGTGTGGTGGTTAATGGAAATGCACTGAGTCATGCGCAGCTCATTTCTCTGCCACTCTTTCAGGAATGCTTTACTACAGTATCTTACCACAAACAGCCAGTGACACACTTGTATTCATTATGACTAAACGTGAATATTAAAAGCTCATTCTGTCTCTCAGCTCTACCTGCAGGCTCGTCTCCAGGCCGACTGGGCGCGACTGCTCAGACCGACCCTCCAGTTCTTCCTGATTGCTGCCTCAGTGTACACAGGACTTTCTAGAGTATCCGATTATAAACATCACTGGAGCGACGTGCTGACCGGACTCTTGCAGGGTGCCCTCATGGCGATACTGGTGGTAAGTGATGCGCTGAACTGGTTTTACATTTGAAGCGGTGACTTGAGATTTTACGCTACAGTGGTCCCTCGCCATTTCGCATTTCACTTTTTGTGGACAGTGAAATGCTACAAAGGACAGAAAGGTGAATTTGTGTTCAAATAAGGCTGATGGCTGAACTGAACCTGCCCGCCTAGGGTTTGCTACATTGCGTAACCTAAATATGTAGCGGTCGGCAGGAATTGATGGAACTCAAACGCTGTGCAGGCTGCTATATCTAGCAATGGGAAATCTTTAACAAAGCTGTGGATCCACACGATAAGCCGCATCAATGCCAAAATCTAATCACTTGGTCCTTTTGTCATTTTTGACCTTCCCTGAAATATTGATCCAAATCTGTTGCTCCGTTTTTGAGTAATGTTGCACACGGACAGACAAGTTCACAGAATAACAGACAAACGTACGCTGATCATCACATTACTCCACCACGCCTTGGCAGAGTAACTATGATGTTTTTTGTCATATTTTGGACAACATACTAAACTATGATGTTTGAGTCAATAGTTTGGACGACATACTAAACTATGACGGTTTTGTCCACATTTTGGATGACATGCTACACTACGACGTTTTTGGTCACATTATGGACGACATACTAAACTGTGAAGTTTTTGTGACATTTTGGACGACATAACTATGACGTTTTAATCACATTTTGGACGACCTGACAAACTATGACGTTTTTGTCCACATTTTGGACGACATACTACTCTACGACGTTTTTGGTCACATTATGGACGACCTGAAAAACTATGACTTTTTTATCACAGTTTGGACAACATACTAAACTATGACGTTTTTGTCACATTTTGGACGACACACTAAACTATGACGTTTTTGTCCAGATTTTGGACGACATACTAAACTATGACGTTTATGTCACATTTCGGACGACATACTAAACTATGACGTTTATGTCACATTTCGGACGACACACTAAACTATGACGTTTTTGTCCAGATTTTGGACGACATACTAAACTGACGTTTTTGTCACATTTTGGACGACACACTAAACTATGACGTTTTTGTCCAGATTTTGGACGACATACTAAACTGACGTTTTTGTCACATTTTGGACAACATACTAAACTATGACGTTTATGTCACATTTCGGACGACACACTAAACTATGACGTTTTTGTCCAGATTTCGGACGACATACTAAACTATGACGTTTATGTCACATTTCGGACGACACACTAAACTATGACGTTTTTGTCCAGATTTTGGACGACATACTAAACTATGACGTTTTTGTCCAGATTTTGGACGACATACTAAACTATGACGTTTTTGTCCAGATTTCGGACGACATGCTAAACTATGACGTTTATGTCACATTTCGGACGACACACTAAACTATGACGTTTTTGTCCAGATTTCGGACGACATACTAAACTATGACGTTTATGTCACATTTCGGACGACACACTAAACTATGACGTTTTTGTCCAGATTTTGGACGACACACTAAACTATGACGTTTATGTCACATTTCGGACGACACACTAAACTATGACGTTTTTGTCCAGATTTCGGACGACATACTAAACTATGACGTTTATGTCACATTTCGGACGACACACTAAACTATGACGTTTTTGTCCAGATTTCGGACGACATACTAAACTATGACGTTTATGTCACATTTCGGACGACATACTAAACTATGAAGTTTTTGTCACATTTCGGACGACCTGACAAACTATGACGTTTTTGCCCACATTTCGGACGACGTACTAAACTAGAAAAGCGCTCAGAGAGTGCAGACCTCCGCCAAGGATAGAGAGGAAAACAGGAAACCCATGCAGTAAAGGATCATGAGCTGGAATCAAACCTGCATCTCTGACACAGTTCTGTTTATGAGTCACTTTCTTAACCAGTTGAGCTGTCTGGACACCTTGCTCCAATTTGTTGGACGACATACTAACCTATGATGTTTTTGTCCTATTTTGGACCACATACTACAACATACTAAAAAATTCAAAGTGATCCAGAATCCAGGATCCTTTCCGGATTGCCACCAAAATTGAATCAGTTCTTCCTCTTACCATAGTCTACATCCCCTGAAAATTTCATATGAATCTGCCCAGGCGTTTTTGAGTTATCTTGCTAACAGTCAGACAGACGGACACACAAACGCCGGGTGTCACATAACCTCCTTGGCGGAGGTAAAAATGGCTTTGTGCTGAGCACAGGCATGTGTTTTTACTGTTCCAGGTCTTTATGCTCAGCTAACACTCTTCTGGTTATAGTAGATTGTAGCTCTAAATGTGTTATAAAACTTAAGTGGTCACATTCTTTATATTTAACACTTGGTAAGAGACCGAAAAACAAATTTCCTAACGTGTCGAAGGCCAAAATTACAAGAATTGTAAGATTTTCAACAGTCCTTTCACTTCTCACCTGTGACATACCTTTTTTATTACAAACCTTAACCAAATCCTTGCTTAAAATTCAGATATTTTCATCTAAATAACTTCTTTAAAACGGAAGTTTATATACAATAATTTCTAAAAAACAATACATTTTTTTTTTGAAGATTTATGGCATTCTAATTTTGCACTGAGGACATTTGAGTTCTCTCTACTTCCAGTCATGGTTGCGTTGTTTCCATAAAAGTGCAGGACTTTATTTTGTAGTGAAAAATGAACCCACAGTGAGTAAAAACATGAAACACCCAGAAACTGTTTTACTAGTGTTGCTCTCTCCACTTCAGCTCCAGTTTCATTCACAGTTTTTAAAATTGTGTGTCCTGCAGGTCTTCTTCGTGTCGCCGTTTTTCAAATCGCCTGCAGTTTCTCGTAAAGAGCAGGACATCCCCCACACAACCCTGCAGGAGACACCAACGAAAGGAAACCACTTTGAGAGTTCCAACTAAGCTAAGCGAGCGGCAGCGGTGACCTCTGCTCTGTCTAAACGCACACCGAGGATCCCAGCTCTCTAGCCTTTCATCTCCCGCTAATATTCATCCGTTACCCTGCATGGATTTACACTATGAAGTACTTGATTATATTTCAAGTGAACTGTTGGATGTTTTAACATCCCAGAAGAAACTCTTGGAACCACACCAGGCCTAATTCTGAGACTTTGTAATTTTGCTGTCTTGTCCGCCAGTTCCCAGCCTGGAGGGAAAGTGGTGAGACGCCCCGCCGACCCCGTAGATACGCTGAACGACTGAAGCAGATGAAGGTTAGAGGCTAGAGATTCTGAACAGATGGAAACCAGTTAGCATGTATCGATCTACTGAGCTGGTGGGAAGGTTTGCCTGCATGCGCCCACTAAAGGGTCTGACCACTGCTGGGAGGGAGGACGGGTGGAAACCTGTGAATGTATCCTGCTTAGTGCTTTTCCTCACATGGAGGATCTGATTCAGGGTCAGTTTTATCTCCACCACATAGAGACATCTGAGACTTTGCTGCTGTAGGTCCAGTGTTGATTAAAGGGCTTGTTTCTTACAGCTAGAATGTGCTGGAGGTAAAGCTGATCCAGGACGCTGCAGTCTTACTCTCCAGCTGTCCAACCAAATATTCTAATCAGGATGTTTGATTTGTAACTTGGTTGGTTAGAGTGTTGGAGAGTAGACTATCAGTTTGAAGGGACAGTTTGGATTCTTTGAAGTTTGATTGTATGAGGTTCTTGTCCGTAGTCACTGTTTCACCTTCCAGTTTGGAGAAACATCCAGAAGGACCAACGCTAAAGCTAAGCAGTTTACAGCTGTGGACGGGGTCATCAAAACATAGTTTAGCTCCCTAAAAAAAATTAGTATTAGTTTAAGGTTGTATTTAGAGAGTTTCCCTGCTTTCCTTTGTTGTCAGACAGCCCTTTTCAGCAGGGAACTGATTCAGTTTATCGCTCTCTTCAAAGCACCAGACTTCATTGACAAAACTGTCATTTTATTGTAGTTGTGATCAGAACTAATGTGTTTAAACACAGCAAAAGGACAAATCACACATAAACCCTCCTGTTGTCCTCATTTACAGGCACCAAAAAATACTGTTTCCTTGTCTGAAAAAAAAAAAAAAAAAAAATCAAAAAATTCAGCAAATAAATTCCGCAAATTTGCAAAACCGTCCGGAAGAAAATTCAAAAAAATTCCTTAAAATTTCCTGTACATATTTTCAAAAAATGAGTAAAAATCTTCAAATAAATCCTAAAAATTTCTAAAGTGATTACATATATATCAGTAAAACTTCTAACATTTTCTTTAAAAAAAAATCTACCAAAATCCAGTGAAATTTCACTGGATTTTGGTTGATTTTCTTGGTGAATGTTTTTAAACATTTCTAACATTTTTTTTCCACTAAAAAAAATGTTAAAAATTTCCACAAAATGTTGAAAATGTGGACATCAGAAGTTTCACTGTGAAAATATTGTTTTTTATCCACAATTTTAAACTTTAAAATGGGTCCATTTGACCTGCAGGACAACTCGAGGGTTAATTACCAGCAACTTCTGTGTTCTTTGCGATAAAAACACATTTTGTCAAAGGAGTCTGGTGGCTCTGAAGAGAGCGAAGGAACTGCTTCAGGTGCTCATCAAGAAGAGCTGTCTGACAGCAAGGTAAAGCAGTGAAAATACTCTACATTTAAGCTAATAATGTACTTTTTTGCTGACCCAGTCAACAGCAGTACACTGCTAAGCTTCTAGCAGGTTCTACTGTCTGCCTCTTCAGACTGGAGGAACACCAGCCACCATCTGCTGGAGGTAATAAACTACAGGTACGAACCTCCAACACTTCAAACCATCCAATCTCTGCCTTTAAGTCCCGTGTTGCCTTTGCTGGACTGCTACTGCTGCTATCACAGCTCCCTGTGTATCAAATGTAAACATTAAGTGAACAACGATGTGCTTTTATATAATCTGTATGTAAACAAATCACCATACAGACGTTTATTGAAAAAAAACAATGTTAAAAATATGTACAAATGTCTGAAATAAGGAAAAATAAAGCCATTTTACTTACTAACCTTAACACCAGTGAAACATAGGTGTGATGTATTGTGTCAGATAAAATGAAAGCATGCCAGATTTGTGAGTTTGTCATTATGCATTGTTTTGCTCATGTAAGCAAAAAGCAAAATAAAAACCTGAATGTTCAACGTGTCCTGGAAACATAGATGCCTTCATCATTAAAGATGGTGATGATCAGATTAGCGAGATTATTTTTCACATGAAAGCCAAACAGTTTAACATGTGTGTGATACTTAAAGAACAAAAGAGGAAGAGATCAGTGGAGGTTCATCAAAGCTAAGGTCACTATAAGTAGAGACTGGCAGCAAACACGATGTCTCTCTTGATCTTCGTTATGCCTGCAGAGACACAGAGAGGAAATTCATCATTCACAGAAGTTTCCTATGAACTGACTGCATGTTTAACCCTCGTGTCGTCCTGTGGGTCAAAACTGACCCGTTTAAATCCAGCAAGAAATTTTGCTGGATTTTGGTTGATTTTTATGTGAATGTTCTTAAAGAAAATATTAGAAGTTTTACTGATATATATATATGTAATCATTTTAGATATTTTTAGGATTTTTTAGAAGATTTTCACTCATTTTTTGAAAATGTTTACAGGAATTTTCTTGCCAAATTTGGGGATTTGTTTTTTTTTTTTAATGAAACTTTTAAGGAATTATTGGAGTTTTCTTCCTGAAGGTTTTGCACATTTTCTGCTGAATTTCTTGATGTTTTTCAGACAAGGAAACAGTATTTTTGGTGCCTGCAAATGAGGACAACAGGAGGGCTAATGACAGAAGTGAATAATGGCTGAAACTTGTTGAGCACAGGTTCATGTTCAGTGTGGGGGTTCATGAGCATACATTCTGTCAAACATGTAATCGTTCTAGAACAGCACGTTAGAAGTTCTGTTTCTTGCCTTCAGCGAATTTGTTCTCCAGTTCCGTGTTGCCGATGGCTTTGGCTGCAGAACACATTTGTCTCAGTACTTCCTCCAGACGGCGCATGCAGCGGATGATGCTTCCTACACAAGACAAGACATAAATGCAGCCTGTTGAAGTGTTTTTGCATACACAGATCGATAAAACAGAATTTACTGCGATAATCCAGCATTAATTCGCTGAAAGCTTATAGCAAAACATCTTGGAGGCATTTGAATGTTCTCTGTGTCCTGAACAGAAGAAACAGCTCTGCCAAGTTTTTCTTGGTCTCCATCAAGCAAATGAGCAACAGGCAAATCACAGGATGTATGAAGTACAGGCATCAAGTTATTTATGGTGCTGAGATCATAAAATTGCAAAACTCAAAGAGTTATCAGGATTAAAATCTTATCAGTGCAAGAGGAAAATCACAACACTCCGTTCCTTCAAATACACAAAAAACATCTTGGGTTATTAATGGTAAAATGCAGAGAAAAAGAGAACATTAATCATTAATATTATCAATTCCAGATCACAGAACACTGATTAAAAACTTCATTAAACTTAAAAATCCAATCCTACAAAGGGAACCGTTTCAAGTTTATACTATATTATTCTATTTACGTGTAAAAGTATTTGCAACTTTCTAATCTCTCCTAAATCTGATTTATATATGACAAAAAAAAGTTAAAATATCAGTTTAATCATCAACTAACATCTGGTGAAAGCTTTCCAATTGTAGTTCTCATTAAAACTTTTTACAGTGGAATGTTGAGAAAACAGAATCAAAATGTTTCCTGATAAAGCAGCAGCTTGTCTCTATGTATGATCTAATAAATGAAGAACCCGTAGACTTGTAATGTTTTCTGGCAGATGTAATCCAGAGTGGACTCTCGACATTTATCTTGCTGCTGACCTAAATATTTCAGACATGCACACACTGTCTTTCAGTGAAACTCAACATTACAACTCACTTCTCAAAGGATAAGAAGTTTTTGAATGTATTTTACCACCTGTAATCATTTCTGTTCAAACTGTCCATTAAAACACGAGTTTCTGAAATATTTTCACAATAAACTACACAAGAAACACAAAACCCACATTCGTCCTTCCAGGTAAACACTAAAAAAGCAAGGAGAGGATTCGTAGTGAAAACACAGCAGCCTGTGAACTTCAGGTTCACTCCAAACAGCTCCGTCACATCAGACACTGAGAACTGTTTTGTTCACCATCAGTTAGATTGAAATATTTTAGTGGTCAGTATCAACATTCCAGAATCCTAAAAGCATCAACTGTAACCTTCTAAATCATCTTCATGAAAACCATCCCAACAGGATGTTTCCTGTGAAAAATGTCTTAGGAGGAAAATGCAGACCGTGTATTCATCTGATGAAATCATCCAATTCCAAATTTGCGCAACCAGAATTATTTTGGAAGTTTCTCTCTCTGTCGCCAAAACACCCTGAATCCTCCCTCAAGTTTCCCAACTAGAATCACTTCCTTGTTACAGTGGCTTCAGATGTTTTACAGCTGAGGACGGCTGCTGGCACTCAGAGACCAAAACTATCAGGAGAATGATGGACTGGGAATCAAACCGCACACAGAAAATCAGTTTGTGAACCTCCAAGTGGCTCCATAAAGTGAGACAGTGGAGAAACCAAAGGTGAACTGGACTTTTAAAGGCCATGATGCACCCTGGTACAGATAGAACTGTTTAGATTCTTTACATTGTACGAAGCAACTATAAGAACAAAATAGTAACTGATTTGTAAAACTGTCTAAGTGGAGCTGGTATTAGGTGCTTTATGTATTTCTGGGTTTTAGTCCAGATCACTCTGAGCGGTCATGAGATGATTATTGAGATAAAAGAAGAAGAAAACTCTTCTACTAAACTCTGCGTCTAAACACTAACTTGTGAACAAGAAGCCCCAAATGTACAAGACTTTCTGGAAATTGGTTACGAACTACAAAGTTTGGGAATAAGCACTTTAAAATCAACATTTTATTAACTAATTCAGACTTTTAGTGGTAAATATGAAAAGTTAAAGTCCAGCTGTCTTTTAAACTCTACCTGAAATGTAACGAGGTTAAGCATTAACCCTCGTGTCGTCCTGCAGGTCAAAACTGACCCGTTTTAAAGTTTGAAAATGTGGAAAAAAATAGATTTTCACAGTGAAACTTCTCATGTCCACATTTTTAAGAAATTTTTAAACATTTTTTGCTGGGAAAAAAAGGAAATGTTAAAAATCGAGTGAAAGAAAATATTAGAAGTTTTACTGATATACACACGTGGACAAAATTGTTGGTACCCCTCAGTTAAAGAAGGAAAAACTCACAATTCTCACTGAAATCACTTGAAACTCACAAAAGTAACAATAAATAAAAATTTATTGAAAATTAAATAATCAAAAACAGCCATCACTTTTGAATTGTTGATTAACATAATTATTTAAAAAAACAAACTAATGAAACAGGCCTGGACAAAAATGATGGTACCTCTATAAAAGATTGAAAACTATTTGACCAGAGTGACATGATTAACTCAGGTGTGCCATTTAATTGACATCACAGGTGTTTCCAAACTCATAATCAGTCAGTCTGCCTATTTAAAGGGAGACAAGTAGTCACCCTGCTGTTTGGTGAAAAGGTGTGTACCACACTGAACATGGACAACAGAAAGCGAAGGAGAGAATTGTCCCAGGACATCCAAAAAAATAATAGACAAACATCTTAAAGGTAAAGGCTATAAGACCATCTCTAAACAGCTTGAAGTTCCTGTGACAACAGTGGCTCATATTATTCAGAAGTTCAAGACCCACGGGACAGTAGCCAACCTCCCTGGACGTGGCCGCAAGAGGAAAATTGATGACAAATTGAAGAGACGGATCGTTGGAATTGTATCCAAAGAGCCCAGAGCAACCTCCAAAGAAATTAAAGGTGAACTCCAAGGCCAAGGTACATCAGTGTCAGATCGCACCATTCGTCGTTGTTTGAGCCAAAGTGGACTTCATGGGAGACGACCAAGGAGGACACCACTGCTGAAAAAAACTCATAAAAAAGCCAGACTGGAATTTGCAAAAATGCATGTTGACAAGCCACAAAGCTTCTGGGAGAATGTCCTTTGGACAGATGAGACCAAACTGGAGCTTTTTGGTAAGGCACATCAACTCTATGTTCATAGACTCAAAAACCAAGCATACGAAGAAAAGAACACTGTCCCTACGGTGAAACATGGAGGAGGCTCAGTAATGTTTTGGGGCTGCTTTGCTGCATCTGGCACAGGGTGTCTTGAAAGTGTGCAAGGTACGATGAAATCTGAAGACTATCAAGGCATTCTGGAGAGAAATGTGCTGCCTAGTGTCAGAAAGCTTGGTCTCAGTCGCAGGTCATGGGTTTTCCAACAGGACAACGATCCAAAACACACAGCCAAAAACACCCAAGAATGGCTGAGAGAAAAGCGTTGGACTATTCTAAAGTGGCCTTCTATGAGCCCAGATCTGAATCCCATTGAACATATGTGGAAGGAGCTGAAACATGCCATTTGGAGAAGACACCCATCAAACCTGAGACAACTGGAGCTGTTTGCTCATGAGGAGTGGGCCAAAATACCTGTTGACAGCTGCAGAACGCTCATTGACAAATACAGAAATCGTTTAACTGCAGTGATTGCCTCAAAAGGTTGTGCAACAAAATATTAAGTTATGGGTACCATCATTTTTGTCCAGCCCTATTTCATTAGTTTGTTTTTTTAAATAATTATGTTAATCAACAATTCAAAAGTGATGGCTGATTTTGATTATTTAATTTTCAATAAATTTTTATTTATTGTTACTTTTGTGAGTTTCAAGTGATTTCAGTGAGAATTGTGGGTTTTTCCTTCTTTAACTGAGGGGTACCAACAATTTTGTCCACGTGTGTATATATATGTAGTCACTTTAGATATTTTTTTGGATTATTTTTACTCATTTTTTAAAATATTTACAGGAATTTTCTTGCCAAATTCAGGGGATTTTGTTTTAAAATAAATTGACTTAAAATTGGAATTTTCTTCCTGAAGGTTTTGCAAATTTTCAGAAATTTGGGGAATTTTTTGATGAATTTTTGGATTTTTTGTCAGGCAAGAAACAATATATTTCAGTGCCCATAAATGAGGACAACAGGAGGGTTAAACAGCATAAGGTGGAAATACTCAAGCACAGGTACCTAAAATTATACAGCATTTGAGCAAATATGCTTTTTCCATCACCATTAGGAGAAATTATTTGTTATATTTTTAGGATTCTTCTGAAAACCTTCATAATCTAATGGCCCACCAAGATCCTACAGAAAGTTCTGTGGTGTCTGCTGGATATTAACATCAGTACTGATCAATAAAATGACCTTCAAAGACGTCGGTCATCTTGCAGATCTGAGCGAACGTGGCTCCATTAGCCCAGGCGAAGATCACGTCCATCAGATGGGGTTTGAACTGGTTCAGATACGTCTCCTCGTCCACCTCCAGCTTGGCGTCTGCAGACACTTTAGCGATGCGCTTTGCACATTCCTGAACACAACAACAGCAGCAGCAGTGTTCACATTTTCCCCAAACTCCACCGTTAAACCAGCAGATACAACCTCTGCTTCCTGCCGTCTCACCTGCATCTGTCTCAGCGGTGCAGCTAGTTGTTCTGTTAGCTTTGGCATCTCACTGGCCTGGAGGGGAAACAACAGAAGCAGAATTCAGTTCAGTTTCCACCAAAGAACCCGTTCTTAATGCCTCTGAGAGAAACTGATCAAATCCTCCCTAAGCACAACTACAATCCTGCTGCTCTGATGTGTTTATGAGCATTAAACGTGGAGAATGAGGCATCTGCTGCTTCAGACAGTCACACATTGATTCTGCTGGAACAACTACTGGTTTTATTACTGCAGTTTGATTTTTAATCTCTGAAAGTTATCTGCAGCACTTTTAGCTGCCAGCCGTTTTAGATTTCAGCTTCCCAGTACAACAAAAGCAACACTTTATTGATAAATGCTTTCACAGCTTTGATTTTCCCCTCAGCAGGTTCATTATGGGCCCTGAAAGGAATCACTCTCGTCCAGAGTCAGAAGAAAAGATGGACGCCACTCTCCTATCTTTCCAGTATTAAGCTGCAGGTGGCTTAGCAAACAAAAAGCTTCTACTTCACATTTAACAGTCACACATGACGTCGATCCTCATGTCAGCACTTTTTTCTTTAAAAACTGAAAATCTTTTATTGCACTGGTGCATTTCTTTCAAAACCAACTGAAATCAGATGTAGTCTTCTCTTGCTGCCGTCTAAAATACAGTCCCAACAGGTTTTGTATCGTATAAAGAAAGACAAACATGAGGAAACACCTGTAATTCTTTTTTTTGCCTCAGATAAAAACTAGAGGGGTGTTCATGTTGAATAAACAAGTTGCTGGTAGAAGTCAAACAGACCTGCTCTGTGGCTGTACATCCTAAACATACTGAATGCTGTTAACAATGATAAAAAGAGCCAGGACCACAGCAGCATCGAACGGAACCCCAGAACACTTACAGCTACGTTTATATATACAAGTTAATGTGTAAGATTAGAGGCATGTTAACATCAGAGGGTAAATTGAACTAAACAGCCAACATTTACTGCTGTTCAGAGACGGAGACTCTCAGGTTACATAGCACCTTTTGTCTGACCGCCTGCTCTGTCTGGGATAGAACAGAAAGATTACAGCTTCCTGCAGGATCTGATGGCTGAATTCACATTTCCTTCTATGCTGACGGATAACTTAGTGTTATGTTGAAGCAGACATACAGCACCAGCCAAAAGTTTGGACACACCTTCTCATTCAATGGTTTTTGTTTAATTATTTTAGACATTGTAGATTAATGCTGAACACAACACTATAAAAGAACACATATGGAATTATGGTAAATTAATCTTCTACAATGTAGGAAATAATACAGGGTCGAATTGAGGACTTGGGATGGAATACATGTTGCATACATTTTTATTAAAAGTTAAAAAAAAAACTAATGTTTTTATGTTCATTTTGGTCATGTCTGTACAAATTCCAAAATTATTTATTATTATGGAAACAATCACTTAGAAATAAAAAATGCTGGATTTTATTAAAATGTCAACTAAAGAACCATGTGAATTTAACAACGACCACCTTCTAATTAGATAAACATAATAAAATGAGTTTATTCAAAAACTGTTTGGATTGTGTTCTTTTTATTAAGTTGAGATAATCATGACAGATGTCTATTTTTTTGGCAATATATCTAATTTTATATGGAAAATAACTGTAATTGTATGTGTCTGAGAAATCACTTTCACCTAAGTTACCGATTACAAAAACACCTCTCAAGGAAGTGTGTTAATTCCAGATCACATGACCTGCTCCACATGATGTCATTTCCTCCTGAAGAAAACACTGAAAGACTCCAAGGCTTTCTGAGTTATTTAATATAAAGTAATGTGTGAGTCAAGTGTAGATTTATCACATGTCAACAGGTTTACTACAATATCTTTATAAATAACTTTAAATTTCAATTTTACTCCGTTGTATATATAATATTTTAGAATAATCTTTCTGTAAAAATGCCATGTAGTGTTTGGTTGAATTTAGGAATGAAAACAGCAAAAAAATGTCAACTATGATACCAAAAGTCCCACAATTATATACTGACCCTACAAATAAATAAAAAGCACTGAATGAGAAGGCGTGTCCAAACTTCTGACTGGTAGTGTGTACATTATTTCCACTACGTCAACAGTCATTCCAGCATTACGTCTAATTAAAGCAGAACTGTGTCAATCAATGAAACGATTTCTTTCCTGACGGTTCCTGAAATGATTCACAGATGCTAACAGCTGACGGTAAACTAGCAGCAGCTGCGAATGCACACAGGTTTTATCTGGCAAACATGACAGCTGCTTGCCCTCGTTTCCTCTCTGACAGAGCGTTTCAGTAAGACCAGAAAGACTGAGAGACAGGACTGAGTTTGGTTCTCAGAGGAACCAGAGTGCAGAGCTGATGTGGAGCCAAAGAAAAGGTTTGTTAAAACATCTGATGCTGGATTGTCTCATTGGGAGAACAGGCTTCATTAGACAAGACAAACTCACACCAAACTCAAGTTTCTGTTTTGGTTGCAAAGCAGGAGAAGAGGCCAAGAATGCGAACGGAGTTTGAATGTGTGGGAATGAGAAGCGCTTGTTTATGTCAGTGTTCAAGAAGGGCTTAAAACTGTCTTGACGGAGAATTACAGGAATTATATGTGTTTGTGTGTGTTTGTTCGTACATTCTCCTGGAAGACAAAGCAGGACAGCAGGGCGGTGGCTTGTTCAACCGTCAGATCGTTGAAGAGACCGTTGAATATCATCTCTGTCAGCAGGAGTTCGTCAGCACTGGGAAGATTAATGCACAGAATTAATTATGTTTTATGACCAGAGACATTCCTTGTTCTATTATAATAGTAAGTGTGAATAACTGTGGTGTGGCCGTTGGAGTCACAGATGTAGCCTCTCAATCTAAACCACAGACTTCATGCTCACCAAATACAATCCATGCTCACCGTCTCATCAATACATTAAACCAGGCTGTAATCAGAAGTGGGCAAGACGCCGTAACTGTGGTGAAACCTCACTTGTAAATCCTCCAACAACACCGTAATAAAGAATTCCACTTCTGCCAAGAGATCTGCACCATTAAACTCAAAGATACAACAACAAGTTTAAGAGAGGGCCAGACGTCTTTCAATCAGCCGCTCCAATAACAAACAGGTTCCAGAAGAAGAAAAAACTGAGCAAAACCACAAGCGTCTGCTCCGTCAAGTTTTTTCTTTCCTCATATTAGGTATTGTTATCAGTCGGATTGACAAGCATGTTTTCTTTTAAAAATGACAAATCTAAAAGAGAAATAAATCAGAGCCCAAACTAAAAACAAAGCTAATTATTGGAATTTAAACTGTTTGACAGTCTGTGAACACATCATGTGTGGTTACATTTAAGAGAATAACCCAAAATACATGTAAAATTTTGATGCTTCATCAAAAGTAAACTTCTATTTTTATTCTTCACAAAATTTTCCTACTGCTTAAAATCAACAATTTGCACCCGATACTATAAAAAAGGAAATCTCAGCAAAGGAGCAAAGAAACTGCTTGGAGTTCAGACGGTTAGGTTGTCAGGTTTCTATCACATTCTGAGCAGCGTGCCGACCAGACAGCGCTAATACCAAAGAGGGGTTAAATTATGCTGTGTATCTTGTATAGTTTAGTATGTTTCTTGACTAAATTTCCAATATTGCATAATTATTATTATGATTTAAGAA
Source organism: Acanthochromis polyacanthus (assembly GCF_021347895.1). NCBI lineage: Eukaryota > Metazoa > Chordata > Actinopteri > Pomacentridae > Acanthochromis > Acanthochromis polyacanthus. The sequence continues at coordinate 12,756,220 of NC_067130.1, forward strand.
AAAAATATAAACATTTCTTCTGATCAACTCAGACGAAAGGTTAGTGGATTTTGATCATTTTACACCACGAGCTCAAGCAGAGTTGTGTGAAGACACTGATTGCTCCACACAGCAGTTCCATATTCACACTGTGGTGGTCAGTGAATGAAAAACTTTCACACAGACCCGCTCCATCTGTTCTAGTAAGCGGCTGCATTCTATCTGCATTAAGTGTCCAACATAACTCAAAACCATTGATGTTCTACAGAGACAGCTGAGAAGACTTGTAAACCATTTTAGAAACCTGTGTGTGGTCCTTCCTGTCCTACCTGCTAATTTCACAGGCGACCCGCCCTTTCATCTCGATGACATCAGAGGGACTGGCAAAGCCGAGTCTTCGCAGAACTCTCTTTCTGCACTTCAGCTTGTCCATCTGCAAGACGGTCCGAGCTTTCTTCAGCTCCCGTTTGGCCGTTCGAACGTCGGTTGCGATCTAAAACACAACAATACACACAAGCTTAAAATAATACCATGAGACCTTGATCATATGCAACTCAGTGAAGCTCTTCCAAGATTTCTAGAAAAAAGTTTTGTAATTATTCAAAGCTGTGCGATAACACACAGCTGTTTTCGGCATGAGATAATTTGAAATAGCACATTAACTGTCAAAGTGATAGAGTGTAAATATAGATTGCAACAGATGTTCATCTGCCTGCTTATCTAGCACCAACAAAGTCCATTATCCCCTTTAACCTTCACCCCTCATTACAACACACCTGTGAGTCAAGGAGGCAAACATCTCACAACACAGCTCATTAATCAAAGCAAGAAACTCAAAATGATTGCTCATTTCTAGAACTGGGGGCCTACTTATGTGCTGGTAGAGAAATTATTATACATGCACATAAAAACTAGAAAACCAAGACATTCTGAGGCTTGTGTAATTAGGATCTCATGCTAAAAAATGGTTCTGTCAGCACTAAACCCAGGCTTCCAATGAATAGGGTTTTACAGCTTTGCATCACCTTCACTAACCACAGAGTATTAATGTAAGACATGACGAGTTCAGACAGCGCTATCTACTTTACTAAACAAATAAGGTAAGAACTACTGCTGCATCTGAAGAGATGAAACTACGGATTAGCAGCTGGGGGCTTCACAGGGATTGTAGAGCTGTTAATAGAAAAGCAAGTTCATCTCTACCAATCACACTTAAAAGTAATCCCATTTACGCTGTACTGCTGAGCCTGTGACTTCACTCAAAACCACAATGACATGTAAATATTTATGCAAATTGTCAAACACAGCTCGGTTTGTTTTTTCTCACACGGGTAAAGCCACTCTGGGTGTTTTGCATTCATCACAATAAGCCTCGTAACTGCCAGAGGATGAACTAAGAGAAGGTGAATTGAACTGAACAGTCTGAGTGAGTCTTCAGCTGAGCACAAACATGTAGCGTGTTCCTGATCAGAACAAATGTTGACCTTGTACACTGTCCTGTTGAGACAAGTTGTTTTCAACTCTAAAGGTTATCAGGAGTGTATGTTAGCTTTGCTTCACATTTTTGGTCTATGCGTCGCCAAACCTGTGTGTTGTAAAGTAAATCATGCACGTCAGTCTCACGGTTAGTCCTCTGCTTTGGTCCTCACAGAAATATCCCCCCTTCAAAGTGGACATTTTCACTAAATGTCTCAACAACTGTTTAATGGTTATTCGATAAACATGATGCTGTGCTAACGTTAGCATCACCTAGCTCAAATGGTACAGCATTTTAAAGCCCACAGCCTGCTGGCATATAGTTTTTTAAAGCAAGTGTAGTAAAACTGTTGTGTAGTTTCTAATTCAGGATATTATGGAGTGTTTAGTGGCTCTGTTCATGCTATTACACAGCTATAAAGCATTAACATAAGCGAGACCACAAAAAAGCTTTCTCTACGACTGTATATCAAGTCAAGTCGTTATTCTTTATATTTGTATACTTAAAGGCCCAAGATTGCCGTTACGAATTAAGCTAACACGCTAAAATACTGATGTCAAGACTCTACAGTTATTTATGGGGAGCAATTTCAATATTATGGATTAAAACCCTACAAAAATGATAAAAAAAAAAAAACAACTTTAACTGACCCTAATAAATGTTCAGGCAAACAGTCTTAAAATGTATGGAGATAAAGAAATAGTTCATCAAATATGTGATATATTTACATCTATCAGAAAGAATGTACAGTATTTTGTTAGTTGATTTTCTAAGAACTGTAATTATACTAATGTAAAATTAGCAGGCATTACGTTTTCTCCTCGCTGTGGAGTTTCCCTGGAGGATGGGTGGAACCACAGAGAGCGTTTATGCAAGACAGACTCTGTGAATGATTTGTTTCTCTACAACTGCTGGGGAGTGGTGCTGGCGCTTTGTGCTGCAACACAGTGGTTCAACAACACACTACATCAATACATGGTAAAATAAAAAGCTTCAACTTGTGACCTCTCTAGGAAGATCCCTGCTATCTGACCTGCTTTCTTTCTTCCTGTGTTTGTATGAGCATATATGGCCACAGCTGAACAGCAAAAGCCAATAAAAGGTCACTGATCGTTATCTAACAAAAGGTACTTAATGTCAAACACAAAGAATAAAAAGTTGTACCTATACGCCAGCTGTTGTTTAATGGTTATGGTTTGACATTTAACTTCTGCACATAAAATTCCTCACCAGAGCTTTCTTCTCGCAGAGAGAATAAACGGATTCCAGGTTGGGGTCACTGTGCAGAGGGTGGGAATACATGCGGTGCTCAAAGGCCTCCACCTTCTGAATAACTTTCTTCAGTGCAGGGTCTTTGATTCCCATGTCATCTATGGGGTCGAGTATGGGAACTCCATCTGGGAAACGTTTCTGCACCTCCTAAACACAAATGATAGGACAAAAAGAAAACGGATTTCGAGAATGATTTCTGTTGACAGCTTTAATATCTTTATTTCTCGATGGCTGCACGTTGTACCTGAATGGACTTAAGCATGAGCTGTCTGTTGTCAAATGGCCGCAGGTCTTTGGGGATGTAAAGACGAACTGAGCTGATGGAAGTGAGGAGATGGAGCATCACTGGAACCACCTGGACAGAACATGCTGGTTATTACCGTCACATTTGTGTATAGAATACGTACTTACATGTGAATTTGTGTTTGTTTTACCCACCTGCATCTCTCCAGTCTCTCCTGGAGCTGCAGGTTTAGCAGCCTCAGTCGCAGCGTCTTTTACGCTGTCCTTACTACAATGCAGCAAAACCTCCACCACGTACAGCGGCTCTGAGTCTGTAGTGGCCTGTATGGGAAAAGGACATTAGTCACATTTGTTAATGTATTCATGTAAAGGGAACATAAAGGGTTGAACTCACCTTCACATTAGCCTTCTTGCAAAAGTTTACTACAACTCCCCAGCCATAGTCAGCCTCTTCATTTTTTACCTGTGGCAACAAAACAAAGTCATTAGGTGATGTTCAAAAATCTCAAATTATTGAGAGACATGAAAGCATGTGAGGCTGTACCTTAACAAGCCGCCCAGGCTGCAAGAAGGGCAAGCAGTACTTGGGTTTGTGGATGAACTCTTGTATCTCTTTACCCAGTTTGGCCAGCTGCTGCCTGATTTTAAAGTAAGTGACCACGCTCTCTTCATTGGGAATCTCAATGTTGAGGTATTGCTCCTCTAGCTTCTTAATTTCTGTACAAAGAGATCAGCAGATTAACTGAAGAAAATTCAACCAGAACCCTCTAAACTGTAAAATCTGCCAGAAGTTTGAACGACGTGTGGCTTAAAAACATTTAAAACTTAAAAAACTAATTTTATCTGAGCCCAAAAATGTAAAAACAGAAATAACTGTCAGATTTTTAACCTTTCGATTGGTACTCAAACTACTCATCTGTGATGTACTGTTTGGTCAGGACACTTAAACAAATCTAAGCTTAAAACCATGATATTTCAGCAAATTAAATTTACTCCACGTCTCATTGAAAAAAATCTGCAGAAAAAAAAACATTTCCTCTTACCAAATTCTGCACTTCTCAGTGCAAATAGGAAGACATTAATGACTAAGCAGCAACCAACAGATAAGTGACAAAAAAATCAGGAACTTTTCAGCTGAACTGCAGAAAGACATACTTATATTTTTCCATAATTTTTTATTTATGGCATTCTAACTTTGTCATAAAGCAGAAAAATAATTGTTTGAGTTCTTTCTACTCCTAGTCATGAATGTGCTGAATCCACAGAAGAGTAGGACTTCAAACTGCAGTCAACTATGAGCCTACAGTGGCTAAAAATGTTCCAGGAGGAGAAAACACTGTGAAATTCAGCAGGTTAAACTAGTCAGCATCTTGACATGGAAATAATTCATAGCAAAAGCCTGACAGTGATCTTATATCTGGCAATACAACACACGTCAACACTGTGTTTATATCAAAAAGTTTGTTTACCATTGGTAAATAACAGAAAATAATGCTTCCAGATGTTGCAGTTTCTCTTTGATACTTAGTTTTTTTTCTCAAACACTTGGTATTCAGTCCAGAGATTGCTTTTCTGATTCAATCAGTTCTAGAGTTTGTCTACCACAGCAGAGGTACATATGGAAAACGCTTACTTTCCACTACACCAGGCAAAGCCCTGTAGTGTTGGAACTGGTAGAAAGACTTCTCCAGCATGTATTCTGGGTTGATCTCCTCCACACGCAGCAGGTTAAGCACCATGTTGTAGGTCAGGTGGAAAGCGCTGTTCAAAGGGTCTGCTGAGCCCTGGACAGAATGATTAAAAACATTGAAATAAAAAGCTTTTACTGTAGTAAAATACAGCTGTAATTAATCCTGTGTTTTGATAAAATGTCAGCATTTTACCAAAGGTGCCAAGAATGTATGAGGTCTAAGTAAATACAGGCTGAAGTCATTTTCCCCACTTAAAATACTGATTAAGATTTTGCAATCAGAACCTCTGAACCACAGATACTTGTTTGACAGCTTTCTCCAAGACTCCCTGGGAGTTAAGCGCCGTGCCAGAGCCAACAAGCAGTTTTACATTAACACAGCCTCTTTCAAAAGCTATGCAGCTACATATTTATAGCAGCAATGCTATAAATGTGTCAAATCAAAGACGAAACACCAAGACTCTCTGGCTTCTCTGTGACTGTGTGTTGTCAAGTTTTGACAAAGCACCAAATGGACTTATGATCCACAGAGAGAACAGCTTAAGAGTTCCTTCTTACAATTTCCATTCAGTCGTTCTCGTCAAGACCACAAGGGAAATATGTTTAGTTCACGGGATAGTGGGATTATTCCTGCAACAATATAACATGTAGACGGGAGTTTTGCAAAGATATGATCGAGGCTTTACAGCAGCCAGTTTCGCAATACCTTGAGTAGCTGTTTGCCCACCGCTGGACTCATCTTCTCGTCCACCATGAAAATAACAATTCCTCTGTCATCCATTCCTCTCCTCCCAGCACGGCCGGACATCTGGATGTATTCACCTGATGTAATCTAGACCACGTGCAAGTACACACAATATTAAGAAAAAACATGTTACAATACCAGTAATAGACATACCCTATTTGTTGTTTTGACCAAGACACAGCCTTTTCTACTGAGAAAACAAGCTAAAACCTAATCTTCAGCTAAAGGTGACAGAAATCCGTTTTGATAGCGTGCAAGTGCATATTTTCACAATTAGTGCCAAGCCAATTATTTGCATTGCTAACAGATATCTAGGTTCTGTGTAAACCAGTTTTCCATAAGCTCCTAAAGACTATTCCCTGCATCGCTAGCATATCTGCTAGCATTTGCGAAAAAAAAGCCAGATAAGATTATTATTTTGTGCTGAAACTGGAGCAGCTCTTGATTTGAAACACAGAGTGCTTCAGGAATGAGTCTCGTGTGTATTGAAGTGTGAGTGCCTGCGTGGAGCTTTGGCACCATTAGAGGCCCCAGATGTTACTGATGAACCTCTTGGAGGGTAGTCCCCCCCTCCTTCTCTCTCTTCAAGCCTGTGTGTGTGTTTTTGACTCTTGGAAATGTATGAAGATGAAGGGTGCTTCTAAGTGACAGCAGCTTCACACACAGCCCCCAGCTCTTATAAACAATACGTGGCTGTTTATGTGGCGATGCAAGCCGCACCGCCTGAAGACCTTATAAAGGCCTAAGAGCAGCACACTGTGGAACAACTACACACAGGACAGAGCTGCTTTAAAGAGACAGCACAGTTGGAGAGCTTTTCTGTTTTACTGGACACTCACTGAAGGTACAGCAAGTCGGCCTTCTTTTTCAGTGTTAAACTTTTTCAATGACGAATGCCTAATTTACATAAACTACACTATATCAGCTCATCTTCCAGCTTATGTGGAACCACAGCCACAGCAATGGAAACTGAAGTTCCAAAACATAGTGTGACAAGCAGATCCAAAATACTGTTGAGATCATTTCCTCTTCACAATATAATACAAGTAACAACAGTTGTCTGTGCGCACTTACAAAGCGGTGACTCTTGCCATCAAATTTCCGTGCGCTGGTAAAGAGCACAGTCCGAGCTGGCATGTTGATGCCCATGGCAAATGTTTCGGTGGCAAACAGTGCCTGGAAAGAAGATAAAAACATTAGAAGTCTCAACAGCAATCTCACCTCAATTTTCAGACCATTTAATTTTCAATTCAGCTTCCAATGTGCCCTGTAGAGTTTTCTTGTTAGCATTAAGTATGTAGTTTCTCACCAAAATGCCCTCTGTAGCCTGATAAAAGTGTTCAGTGTGTTACTACCCTTATAAAACATCTGGAATGGCAAAATTTTAAGTCCAAAAAGATTGTAGTGTGCTAAGGTGGTGAATTTTGAGATGCAATTAACAAATAACAATAGGGTCTCTTTAAGAAAAAGGTTTAAAATCTTCTCACAAAACTGGTTCAAAGTTCAATCTGCAGGCACTCACTCATATAGGAGCAGATACATGAGAAGAAATTGGTTTTCATTTTGACATGCAAGTCATTTTTATATTATAATCAAAAAAGCCAAACTATACTGAACAAGATTCAATTTGAAAAACAATAAAGGAGAAAAAATCAAAGGGGGGTGAATGTTTTTTGTAGGTACGGTATACTGTTACTCCAGCAAATGTCCTGTGTTCTAGTTTGAGTGCATTTCCTTGCCTCTGTGCACCTGCAAAACTTCTGCTCTCAGATTTGTGCTCTTGCGTTAACATCTGCATGAAACAACACTGTAGAATTTCATTTACAATAAAAAAAAGTCCTCTATAGTACAATGTGTGTTGAGGAGCATCTTCACATGAAGTTGTTGGTACCTTAAGCAGGCCTTCAGAGAAAAGGATCTCTATGGTCTCTTTCAGGATGGGCAGCAATCCCCCATGATGGATTCCGATCCCCCTCTTCAACAGTGGCAGCACATGCTCGACCTGAAGAACACCAAGAGGCCCATTAATGTTGAAATACTCAATTAGTAACAGTGTAAATTCACCAGTTTTGTTCAAAGGATCAGAGGCGTGTAGAGTGGAAAAGTAACCCCTGTAGTGGAAAAGAGCGCTGCATGCTTGTGCCATAGTGGTCTCCCCACTAACAGCTATTACCGCAAGACAGATGGTTTTCATAACGTGACGCAACACAGCAGGGCAAAATAACAGGAGCTCAGTGTTTAAGCCAATGTTGACATTATATGGGCAACCATTTACATTAAGGCTGGTTAGCTGTTTTTTCTTAGCAGAAGATGACTGAAGGAAATGGTGAGGTGTTTTTTTTTAGGTTTTACAAGGTGGCAATGTTGGGTTCAAAAACTGGACGGCTCTAAAAAGCATCACGAGTTGTGAGGAAACAAGAGTGAGAAAGCATGTGAGAAATACCAGGACTGATTACCTGAGGCAGTTTTTTGTCTTCGTCAGAAAGACAGTCCACTGCGTTGTTGAACACTTCTTCCACCAGACGTTTCTCGTCATCTGGAACAAACAGTGTGTTTCTTAACATCTTCTCATAGCTAATCAGACAGGGTTCGAAATATTAGCACAAAAGCCATTTCTTACATCTTCAACAGTTTTCCTTATGTGCAATTTGGTGTATTTTTTAAATGTTATTTCAAATGTAATTTATCTTGGCACATGTGGTTAATGCGGGACAATGGGGAGTTTAAGAAACTGCCTGTGGGGAAAACTTCAACCACCCGAGACTTGAGGGAGTCTGTTGACTAGATTTTATCTGATTTTGGAGCCATATGTTCCAACAAAACTGTCTCTTTCTTATGTAATTCTGTAGAAGTGTTTACAAATGTCTATAATGTTTAAACGATGACTGTGTTTTTCATCTCTGATTAAAGCTTAATTCTGAAAACAAACACTGACTGGAAAATGACTGACATACTTGTAACCAAACATTTATTATAATAAATAATAAATGAAAGTACTGACTATGCCACCGCCATCTGTGTCTTATTATTGTGCTAATTACACTACATTGTTTGCTGTCTCTGGGCATCTCTATCCAAGTGGAAACTGAGTCACAGGTCTTTCTTTATTCGTGAAACCATTCTGGGAAATTTTCCTTCTTATGTGCGAGTATTAGTCAGAGACTTGGAGTTCTACAGAGTCTGATGGCTCAGTATTTATTTGAAAGTCACAAGACTTCAGTACCAATGAGACTGGCTAAATAATAGACAAATAGACTGTTAGGTCAAAATGAAAACCCAAGCTAATTCCTTGGCTTCAGTAAACCAGCCTGACAAACAAAATGTTACACCAGCACTTTACATCATACATTACCCAGGGCAGGGTTATATAGAGCCAAAGGTCAATGTCTAACGATCCTTTAACAGCTCCCAAAGTTCTTCACACCTTAATGCATGAGAGCATGCTAACATCCACCGACCAGCCACAACATTACAACCACTGAGGTGACGTGAATGGCATTTATCATCTTGTTACAATTCAACAATGTTTGTGGAAACCTTAGGTCCTGACATTCATATGGATGCTACTTTGACTGATAACACCCTCCCATGGCAACAGCACTCCCCGATGGCAGCAGCCTCCTCCAGCAGTATATAAATTGCACCGCCACAACACAAAAACTGCTCAGGAATTGCCCAAGGAAAGCAGTCCAAGGCAATGACATGGCCCCCAAACTTGATGGTTCCTAGCCAAAAGGATTCACTGCCAACATCCAGAAAGCACAGGAGAACCCCTGACATCCTATGTCAATGTCTTGATGGGTCAGAGCTGTTTTAGAGGCGTGAGGTTGACCTACATAATATTAGGCAGATGATTTCAATACTGAATGAGAATGGTGTACACTTGTACTATTGTTAGAGCCTCACCAGTAGTGGGCCAAAAATGTCAGGTTTGAATCAAGTGAGGGAAAAGGCCCGAAAACACCAACCAATACAAATGTCTGAGGAACATGTAGGTGTCATGGTAATCTTCCTGTTTTATTTCGAGATTTGTTCTCTACAAGTGGAACATTTCTAACAGTAAAGGAAGTGTCAGAGGGTCAGTAGAGTATTGTGATTCACTGAACGACATATGATATACATATCCCTGTCAGCAAGGTCTAATAAAAGACGTAAGTGAGTTGCACTATCTGAAATGGGAGTCAGTGTTTTTGGAGTTTGACCCATACAATGGAAAAAAAAAACTCTATATCTCAGCCTGCGTTGCACCAACTTTGATTAATTTCTTTGAATCAAACCTGATGGCAATGTCACACTAAATTCATTTTCTTAAGTTACAAGAAGATTAACTTAGGGATCAACAAAACCTTTAGAATCATCCTTTGAGGAGCATCAATATGCAAACCTAATCCACAGTTCTGTGACCAGTAACTGCTGAAATATTTGGCCTTGAATGGAACTACTGGATGTCCAGACTCCATCAATCTCAGGCTCAGCCAGTAGTGGCAAAAACATCTGTAATGATATTGTACAGCCAAAAAGCAACTGCCGGAACGCTCAGGTCAACATGACAACACCACCAGTTGGATATATGCCCATCTGTCAGTCTTTGCAAGAAGCAGCCAAAACTTCTATTACGGGTCTGTTTGCTGTTAGTTGGTTTGCGTTTCGGCACCAGCTGGTCCCCTGACTCCAAGCACAGCCCTGCCACTCCAAACACGGCCAAGAAACTATGTGTCACAGCACACGGCAGGGAGGGAGAGAGGGGAGTATTTAAATAAAAAGAAAGTAAAATACATGGACAAAATGAAGACAGTGAAAACTAAAGATGTAGACGAGAGGGCAGGGGGTGGAGAGTAGCTGTTTGGGAAAGAGAGAAACCAGAGGAGCCACGTGGCTCCATCCTCTCATCAGTACCCACCTACACACACACACAAACAGAGGAACCTGTGTACATACACAATGTTAAACAATGTGGCTTCTCAACTATTTGCTAGAAGGCTGGTTCCTACGAGTTTGTAAATGACGGACAAAAAGAGAGAAGACAAACGACTGATGCTTTTATACAGTGTAAATTTAGGTTTGTGTCAGTGGTCATTTCATGTCATTATTTTGGCAGAATTTGTTATGCAGTTTTCCTGAGGTTCTAAAAAAAATCCCATGAGAAGTGAAAGCTTCTTTGTTTAAATACTGGATAACGTCAATGCAATACTTTAAAAATCTTTACAAATCTGATTACGTTCCTCGACCAAGTGAAATTTTCTTCAGCCTAATGAAATTATCTGACTATAACTGTTGGATATAATCTGCACAATTTTCTGAGAAAGCTAGCTTGCTCAAGAAAATTCTCAAAACACATGAAACTCTTGGACATAAGCAATTACCTTTGGCAGAGTTTCTCCTTTTTTGCAATATTGATAAAAATTGGCAGCCTGTACAAAATAAAGGCCTTCAGTGCTGGAAGAGCTTACTTTTAAAACAAACCTTCTCATTTATAATAATGTCACAATGCAGAAAAAACAAACCAAAAGGAGGGAGAAATATGTTTCCCAAGGAAGACTACATAATCATGGTTTAGTTCCCTGAAAAAAGCCCGAAGCAGGTGGACATGAGCCAAGTTCAGTCTCATGCTGGATTATCTCCAAACATGCAGAGATGTGTCCTCATGAACCCAATCTTCCACTTATCCACTGGAGCAAACAGCAGGACCAACTGTGCAGTCACAAAAGCCATGTTCATGGTGGAGAGGATTCATTCAGCTCAGCCTGCCAACAATTTAGCATTTTGGTGGGCGGTTTTGCCTGCCTAATTTCAAATCCCTCCATAACGCTCTCAGCCATTTGTCACAAAAATGTGTTTATGACATTTCACAAACTGCTCACCAGCTCTAGGCCTAATTAAAAATATGCTCCTGCTGCTGGACTCAAAGTAGCTTCATAGTAGCTAATAAGAGGTGCAATAATTCAAGCTCCTATCTAATCACTTACTGAATACTAAGGCTGCAGGGTTGTATCAATATGATAATCACAATTACTCTAATTTATACTGAGATCACAATTATTCATTGATTTTAGATTAAAAAACATTTCACTACAAAATTTGAAATTTGAATAAACAGCACTGCTTTCACTTCCATATTGTGTTACACAAGGTCTGTTGTGTAGGACTAGCTGTTGATGTCCGTTCCACTATGCAAGAAGGGATATTAACATCTAGTTCTACACAACAGATCTTGTGTAACATTTGTGTTAATGCACAAAACATTGCATCAAAATAAACATAACCTGAAATGAGTGCATCTGAATTTGCTCATCTGCTCTTTGATAGACACTGCAATTTACTAGTATTCCCTAAACACCTCACATAAGATGTGGGTTAGGCAGCTGTACACACAGACGTCTTCACTCTGTTACTGCAGTACAGCATCTCAGACAGACTAAAAACCCACAAAGTAAAATAAGGTATTCTTATGTCTCATTTTCCCAAGTTGAAACCAAGTGATTTCATCTACACCTTTATTCTTTCAAGTAAAGTTTTCTAGATGTGAAGTTTTCTATTTAAATGACAATAACACATTCAATCATACTCATTTATTGGTAGGTGACTAATATACAATGAATTGTGCAGCTCTGCTTACTACTAATTTCTTCTGTTGGGACACAAGAACCTTTCACTGATGTCATAGCAGACGTGCTGGAATGCAATCAATATAACAAAATTTCAGTAATCAAAAGAATTAAAACACACAAAACTATTTAGACTTGCCCATATTAGTTGGCATAACGGATAGCGTTGATGTTAAAAAGTTGTCAGTATCAATATTTTCAACCAGCACATGGCTTTTAGTTTAATCCTTTATAACAAATGTTTTTCAGCAGCATCACCATGAAACTGCTGCTTCATGATGTCAGTTGTTTTGACTCCAGTCGTTGGTCAGCTGCAGTCATCGCTATAGTTTCAGACAATCGTGGCGACAGAAAAGTCTAACTTGGTTAAGAACTTTTTTTTTTTCCAAAGGCTACAAAACTGGAGGAATATTTAAAATGATCACAGAATGCAAAGTTGACACCTAAAGAAAAATTAACTTAAATGAAATAGTCATTTTGCCTTTATTAGAGGACAATTATTTGTTTACATGAATTGACTCATCAATGAAATAGTCAATTAATCAAAATGCATTTGTTGTGGGCAGACCTTAAACTATTTTACTGTTATTACATTTAAAAGATTAGTTGTGCTTACAAACAATTTGTACTTGCTACTTATGCACATTACATTCAATAAATGTAATTCTACTGTAAAACCGCAGTATATATGCTTGGTAAATACAGATATATGCGATTTTATTATATTTCGAGCCTATTTTACTCACAGTTTGAATTCACTTGGCTTCTCATGACGACTGACAAGTGATCTCATGCCAAAAACATCACTTGCATTTGATCTACTGTTTCAGCGTCTAAAACTACTAGCACTATTGTCTATATCTGCTCAACCTGAACATGTGCTTGTTGGACTGTTACAAAGTTCAAACAACTTGACCTGATGAATGACTACCCATGTTGCCATTCTCACCAGAGGGACGGACCAAATATAGCTTTGTAGAGAAAATAATTACAAACACGCACACACACGCATGCAGAATTACAACAAGTTCACTTACCCGTGTTAAAGTCTAGTTTGGCCACCTGCAGAGCGTAGGCCTCACACTCTTTCTTGCTGAAGCTGAAAATGATGACAGGCTGGAAGTTCCTCTCCATGATCATCTTCACTATCTTGAACACACTGGATGGACCTAATGGAAAAACAGAAACATATATTCTAATGTGATTTACTGACTTTGAAGACATTTTGAATACTGGCATGCACAGTCACAAACCTTTGGTGCCTCCTTTCCGTCCTCTTGGGTCCCACTTGCCACCTCCACTGCTGCCCCCAGAATCCCCGGAGTCTCTCAGCACCTGCATAGCTGTGTTGAAATTGTCTTCTCTGAAGTCTCCCTAAAGTAAAGCACAAGCACACACAGATGTTACAAATGATTCATATCATGTAATGACTGGCATTAAGTCTAATAGGAGAATTATCAGTTTAAAAATAGTGTCTGATTACTCGTCACTGAACGATTAGTTCTGATAGACATTTGAGTGTAGAGTTCAGATGTTCTTACGTTCTCATCAACCACCAGGTGGAGTCCATCGCCCCCTGCTGGAAAGATGTAGTGTTGCAGTGGAGTGGGGCGGTAGTCTGTGTAGACGACATGGCACGGCTGCAGGGAAATAAAATGACAAACACAAAGAAATGTTAGCCTAATTACCTCACAGAAATAAACAGCTAAACATCACATTACAAACAGAGGGATGATGCAGCATAATCTTTATAAATTTATAAGGTAGTGCAACATCATACCTGTTTATGTAAGTGGCAAATCCACTCAGCAAACTGTTTGGCATTGGGGATGGTGGCTGACAGGAAGACGTAATGCACATTGTCTGGAAGAAGAATGATTGTTTCCTCCCACACCACACCACGCTCTGAAATACACAGAAAGCAACGAGACATTAGACTAACAGCAACCTACAATTGATCTTTCCTCACATGAATGTTTCAAGCCAGATTCAAGGCTTCCAGATCTGCTCAGTTTGTGGGCAAATTTCATTTTAAAAAGTGTCCCCCAAGAATGAAAAGAAGGCTGTCACAGTGCAAGCCTTCACATATTACTTTCAGAAATCAGAAGACAGAAAGATAACATAGCACAAAGGGTCTTCCATTACAGCAATGTAGTACTGTGTCAGAAACAAAGAAGGGGATGTTTTTTTAAGTTATTTTTTCTGCCTTTATTATAGTGCACAGTGGAGACAGAGACAGGAAACATGGGGAGAAGAGTGTGGGAAAGACATGCAGTAGAGGGCCATGGGTCAGACTCAAACCCATGACCGATGCTTCAGGGACTATAACCCCGGTTTATGGGTCGCCCGCTCAACCCACTGAGCTACGTGCCGCCCCAAGGGGGGATGGTTTTTACATAAAGAATGCCAAAAAACATCTGTGTAAAGCAAAGCAGGTCATCATGTGTCAAAGTCATTGAAAAATGTAATTTTATAGTCTCCATTAGATGACATTATTCTGATGGGAGCAACAGAAAATGATACTTGACAATACCCTTTATGAAGACTAACAGCTGTCATAGTGAGAGATCTTAACTGTAGCTGCTGTCCCGGAAATTGCCAATAAAAGTTCGTTTGGCAAGTCATAATGACAGTGACGATCCAGGTCATAAAGATAACATTCAATTTGTGCTGGGTGTATTCAAATTATATTTTATTTAATATTAAGTAATGATGCCATATCTTAATCCCAAAATCCACTAGGAGGTTTGAAAGACAACAAATAACCAAAATTATACCATCCATAAACTCTAAAAAAAAGAAGGAATTGTCAGATTTTCAAATTTTCCTTGAATTTACCATTCATGGCTTGCTGTTCCATCAGAAAATGTAATCAAATCTAAGCTTAATGTTGTGGTATTTCATTAAAATGACTTGCACTGCATGTCTTGTTCAGCCATGAAACCTGTAGTGAGCTGCAACCAACAGTCGCTTAAAAAAAAAGTCATGTACTGCTTATATATCACTTATACATTTAGTTTTTTTGCAAGCGAAATATGGCTACTGTGAAAAAACCTGTTGTGCTACTGAAGAACAAATCTCTTTTTTCCCCACTAGTACCTGAGGCTCAGACTAACACTAAAATCAGACAATTGTGTTTGTGCTGTTTTTCTATTTTCTACACACCTGCGTCTCTCATGTAATGGATCTCATCAAAGATGACCCACGCCACCTCCCTCATAATCTCAGAGCCCCGGTACAGCATGCTCCTCAGGATCTGGGAAAACAAAGAAGCTTGTCATGTCAGATGAACCTCTTGGCTCCGCCTCTACATGCACACTGGACACTGAATGCAGCCTATTTTTAAAAAAACATCCTCAAACAAAGGTGATGTTGGAGATATCACATAATGTCTCTATTCCACACAAAACTGCATCACACCTCTGTTGTCATGACGAGGCAGGAGGCCGTGGGGTTGATGGTGACGTCTCCAGTCATCAGTCCCACATCCTGGAACTCTTCGTACATCTCTCTGTACTTCTGGTTGGAAAGAGCCTTGATGGGGCTGGTGAAGATCACTCTCTGCTTCTCTCTGAGAGCCAGTGCAATTGCATATCTGCAAGGACATGATGTCAGAGTGAAACAGGTTCGCTTAACTCTCATTAACATAGTTAATGAAGAGAAACTTAAATCAAAGTAAATAGAACAATCTATGGATACAACTAAACAATAATTATAATTGCTGTCAGTCTTGACAAACTTTATGTTTTGCTGTCATGAAAAGTGTGTTCACAATTACACTTAGGGGTCACTCAGCAGCTAAGCAGAAAAAAAGATCTGCACACAACTATACCCTAAATGGAGTCCAGTGTTGAATTCTCTACAATTCTTATTTTACCTGAAGTATGCAATTCTCCATTGGATAAATGTTCACAAAGAAGGAAGTAAAAGAAGGACATTGCCATGAATAAAATGGCAGCAGTGCTACTAATATGAATAAAGAGTATATTATATATTTCACTTAATTTTTTACTTTGCATATTTTATCAACAGAGTGGCCAAAGTATGATACATTTTCTGAAGTTTTAGTGTAACTAAATACTTCGGTCCCTCCTGTGTACAAGCCAATATAATTGCAAGGTTAAACAATATTGTAAGGAATTTATTTTAAACACAACCAATTGGTGCAATAAAACAGTCCTTAAACAGCGCTGTTTATTGAGTATACTCACTCAGCACAAACAGTTTTGCCAGCTGAGGTGTGTGCAGACACAAGCACCGACTGATTGTTGTCGATACATAAGATGGCTTCACGCTGGAAGGGGTCAAGAATGAAAGGATACTCCTGCAAGACAAGCAAGATGTATTAAACACAACACAAAAACAACAACCGTATCATGCTAGTTTATACCTGCAGGATAATACACTATACAACTTAAATTACATAGGTATAAAATACAGCACTGTCTTAAATGTGTGATAACATGGAAGTACATTACTTTCAGAAACCACGTGCTGCTGTTACAAAGTCAGGAAAATGATGTAAATAACTAGCCCACATACAGATCAATTTTAGTGTATTTTTTTCTTCCCACTGCTAACAGCTTGTTCAAAGGGATTCATTGGATTTCTCGGCCTTCTCTCTATAATATAATATTGTAAAGTCCTGACCCTACTAAGTTTAGTGTCCTCGGATGATTCATGTTATGTATCAGTGCTCTGTAAATAACACTGAATTGGATAGTTGGCTAGAACTCAACAATTAACAACATAAATTAACTCCAAAAGAGAAAGATTAAATTTAAAAGGGTGTTTTACCTTGGCTGCTTTCCCCACACGTGGTTTCAGTGGTTTATATTCATCACTGGCAGGCAGAGCAACCTGTTTGGCAAAGACAGAAGTTTTGTCACGCCAAGTAAAATTAGGTTGGTAACAATTTTAAGAAAACTTATAGCTCAAATATATCAAATATATGAAATTAGCTTCTTCTTCTTTTTTTTTACCTCATGTGAGCATCCTTCCACAGTTTCAACTTGCTCCACCTTCACTTGAGGCATAAATTCTGCAAGGCTGAAATAGACAAAAGAAAATGCAACTTGGCATCTTTAACCAATAATTCACCTGCCAACACAGCTTCTTGAGAGAGGATATGTCACCATTCAGATCTGCACTCAATTGTGAGTTTATTATGCATACTCTACTAAAACTCAAGATCAATACTGACAGAAGTCTAAACATTGGAGACCTTTGAGTGTAATAAAACATCATTCAAAAGTACCAAATTCCAAGATGTCCATAAAGCCTGATGAGCTCTTAAACCTGAACGGTATATTCTTCATGGGGTTTTACAAGACTGTTGAGCACTTGTTGTAGGATTAGTAAACATATTGTTTACTTAAGTAAAATTAATTAACAAGTAACAATACAAATCTCTATGTTTTCAAGTATATGTACTGCAATCTGAGGATAAACAGATGGAATAACTGATTAGCAGATTGAAAAAAAACTCTTCTGAAATGAAACACTAACATCACAAATAGGGAATGACATTTTCAGCAATACAAATAATACACAAGACCTCAGTAACTCTTTTTTGACTTTTTTTCAGGATGTGATGTTTGCAGTCAGCGTGTGCTGTCATGATAGTGTGCACCACTTCTCCAGTATATATCACGTCCAGCTCTAACAAACTCACACACTAAAGCTGTGACATCAGTTACATATACGAAGGTTTAGCGCCCAGGAGTTCGGACTGAGACTGGGATAGCACAATACATGTGCATATTCTAGACACAACAACAATGTAGAGTTACATCTAAGACATTTTAGGTAGGAGATGATCACTTTTGTTTCTAAATATAGAATTCTGACACAGAGAGATAAGCTTTAAAGGGCTAAATCAACTATCTGAGAAGGACTTAATGTTGCTAGTATCTTTGGTGGAGAAAGCAGTTGTAATTGCTATATGCTTTTGAGTATTCTGATGTACCATCAACTAATAATGACAGCTCTTGATTAAGTGTAGTGGTGTTAGAAACAGAAAGTATTTCCCAAAAGGAGTATAACATGGATATGCTCATAATTGCGCCCAATAAACTAGCAAGTGAGTAAACATCAGCATGTCTAGTTAGCATTAGCACTCTGCACCAGCACATTACAGCTGTACTCCAACTCACTTCAGGTCATTAGCTGAGACTGCTTCATGTCGAGGTTTCTTCCCAAACACCACCTCCTCTTCACAGACGCCTTCTGCCTCTCTCTTGCCCCGGGCAGATGGACCAGCGTCCTTTTCGATGCCATCTTTACCTGCAGGTTTACTGGAAAACAGAAGAACACAAGCAATCAGACACACGGGTGTCGTTAGCTGAGCTGCCTTACCGTGAACCTTACACCAGCCGTTAGCTGAATATTTGCAGTTACAAACTTCACACTCTCATAGGAAGCTGTTAAGCCTTATTTACAACAAATTATCAGTTACACGTATCATTTTTCAGCACTGTGAGCCACTTTCTCTATTGTTTTACAGCCAGGGTAACCAGCTAACTAGTTAGTCGGTTAGGACTGTTTCGCCGACTGCACGCGCACACATGACGTTGAGTTCAGGTTTCATGGTCAACAAAAGCTGCTAATTTCAAACACAAAACTTCACTCCACGAATAAACTTACCCCGTTTCTGTAGTTACACCGTCGACAGTCTTTTTACTTGCCGTAGTTTGTTGTTCATCATCAAACACGCTGAACAAACCATCTCCAAAGGGGTCCGCCATGTTTGTTGAGGGAACGCTTCCCACAATCCAACACGAGGTCGTCTCACTTCCTCTACGGCAGCCGTGTGGTCAAACAGCAGAGGAGAGGAGAAACACCTCACAGCGTCGTTTCTTCTCTGTAGCCAGCTATCCAGCACCTCACCGATGATCTGGCATCATTTAGCAACGTAAGAAAGCCACAAACAGGCAGAGATTTAGTGAGCTAATGGGCGGAAAGAAGAAGAAGTCGGCAGGGCAGGCGGCCGGTCCGGTGGCCACGGCAGGAGGAGCAGCGGCAGCGGGCAGGACTGGAGCCGCTGCAGTGGGGACCGGCGTGGCAGAGGAGCCGAAGAAACAGACAGGAGGCAACAAACCTGTCAAATCAGGCAAAGAAAGCAAGTCTAAAGGTGGGGATAGCTGACAACGCAGTAAATTCGCTCCACATTGTGTTTATATCTGCTGTATTTCCACTATATTGAGAAACATCAGTGTGTGAGTGTAGATACATGCAGTTTTAAACAGCTTCATAGGTTGTCATATCGTCTGTGGTTGGTGATCAGTAGCTATTATACAGTAAGCAATGACTTTACCACACCTGTAATTTCTGCTGTGCTGTTACATAAACTGTATATGTCTTAAACAGTCTAAGTGTTGTTAGGATGAGCGAAAGGCTTCAGAGCTGATCAGATTTAATGCCAAAACTTTTCATATGAAACCCTTTTGTACTCCTCACAGTCACCTGTGATTTAATAGGATAAAGAATAGTGTGGTTTGGTTGCTTTCCAGATATGTTGTTGTTGTTGTTGTTGTTGTTGTTGTTTTTATTGTTTTTGTTTTTGTTTTGGTCAGGTTCATAAACAAACATTGAGGTTTTGTCAACTGTGGTTTGATGTGTATCTCTGACTTTCTTTTTAGAGTCTTAAGCTGAATAATAATCTGTATTTGTCAGGTAATTTGTTAGATAATATTTTACAGTTCTATTTGATTTAGTCAGGTAAATTTAGATTTGATATAATATTATGAGGTCCCTAATCTTAACATGTAAATTTTAATGCCAGTCTTATTTCTTTCTTGGAGAGCACCGCAGTTTTCTCAGATTTGTTGTATAAATAACAGACTCAACTTGACTATTGAGGTTTTATTTCTGTAATCATTTGACTCATATTTATTATTTTTGTCAGTCCGTTCTGTGGCTTTCATTAGGCTGATTTATTTTCACTCTGAACAAGATAGCAGAGCACCTAATGTGAGCTCAAAGTCTTGTCCTACACATCCAATATTTCCTTGTATCGCAGCTGATCATCATCTAAGTAATTACAATAAATCCAGAAATAATTATTACACATATATAAAATAGTAATTACACATCAATTCACTAGGCAAAAAGAAAAAACTTTCAGTAATTCAACAAATTAGTAAAGTTTGAGGATATAATTTGCAGTCAACACAATAAAATGTGTCTCTAACAAAGTATACTGTTCTGTTTTGTTCTAATATCAGCTCCAAAGACCTACAGTCTCGCCAACACTGCTCAGGTTGATACAGGTGGAGTGTCAGACAAGTCAATTCTTAAAGTAAGTCTTTTCCACTAAGTGTCATCCATTTTGTCAAGTGTGTTTCATGCTGGAAAGCATTACAAATGTTGACAGTGAATGTGATTTGACCTGTTCTAACGAAGGTTTCCATCCAAGCTGACCTGGAGAAGAAGATCATCAAACTGATTAATGACTTCAGACAGGAGAATGGGGACAAAGGGCCAATATCAGGCAGACTTACGAGCAAGAAGTTGCTGGTAAAAGATAAAAAAAAACATCCTGTGATGCTTCATAAAATTAGTACACATGTAGATTTAGTGCTGTGACAGATGGTTGTTTTCATCTGTGTGTGCTTGCAGGACCTGTACACAGCGCTGCAGAAGTTCAACTTTAAGAGAGAGCACATCGAGGAGGCGATGAAGAGCAGTGTGCTGTACGGAGGAGATCTCCACTCTGCCCTCGACTGGCTCTGCCTCAACCTTAACGATGGTAGCAGAGCATCAGCAGTCATTTGAATATCATCATCCTATTACTTGTTTAAAGTGAAATTGTGAATTTATCGTCTGTTTTACCAGAGGAGCTGCCGGATGGTTTTAGCCAGCAGATGCAAGAGGAGAGTCAGAAGAGTCGGCCTCGATTTCAGCCTCCTGTCCAGCAGAAACCTGTAGCCCAGAGCCCCAAAGCTCCCAACAACACCCACAAAGAGACACCCAAGGTTTGTGTGTTTACTTGCCGAAATGTAAGTCAACTGGACTGATTCCTGTGTTTTGTCACAAAGCTTAGAAGTGTATGTGTTGTATGCCAGGCCACTGAGAAGGATGAAGCTGCGAGCATGAAGGACTGGATCTTAAGATACGCAGAGCAAAGCAGTGAAGAAGAAGAGGAGGAGGAGGAACAGGAAGGAGGCAAGAAGAGACACAATCCTGAGCTTGATGAAAAGTTTGATCCAGTAAGTAAAACTAAAGCAACTTAAAGCTGAAGATTGGAATTATTTATTCAAGAAAGTCTGACTTTAAGGAAAGCCTGTTCTCGTACTAAGAGCTGGAGGATTTTTTCTGCTTTTTTGTTGAATAGATTAACTTTAAATTAACATGTAAATTACTAAACATTATCGCATTGGTTGGCAGATAGAGTGAGGCTAGCTGTCCTTATGCTAAGCTAAGCTAACAAACTGCTGGCTGTACTTCATATTTAACTATCGCTAAAAACAATCTGCTTTTTTTTTTTTATGAAGTTGGAAAGTTGTGACAGTCTGGTAAAGTAAATGTCATCAACTATACAGCCTGGTGTAGTTGTCTGATAATAGTGTGTATTATTTTCTGCTATGTAGAATGACAGGTATTTGATCCTTACTGCTCAACTGTATGACGCTAAAGAAATGGCAGCTGCTGCCAAGACCAAAGGAGACAAAGCAGGACAGAGGTCGGCACAGGACCGAATACGCATCATCCAGCAAGGTTCGTGATTGCATAGAAATATAATTTAACTTTTGAGTCACTTTTCTCAAATGTGATTTCTTTACTTTCCTCTTAAATGACACGAGTGGAAAAAATAAACAGTGGGATATAAAATGCAAATTAATTGGAATATTAAAACAGAACAAGACAAAAATAAACAGATCACGTGTAGCATTTCCTATTGTGTCATTTGTTTTGTCTTCACAGAAATGAAGCAACTGGAGTCCCATCCCATGTTCAATCCAGCCATAAAAGTGGTGGACGCACCTCAAAAAGAAAAGAAAACTCTCCCTGTCAGTGAGGAGAAAGAGGTTCTCGGCTTCAATTTGTTTGAACAGGCTGAGAAGGCCCCTCCGAAAGAGAAAGGTACCTTCTGATCCAAGTCAGAGTCACAGGTTCTAAGTGTTCTGTATAGGATGTAGTCAGTAACAATTTTAAACAGTAGCTTTAAGGTTTGATCTGATGGTTGAAATTTAATATACTACATAGTACCACTGTAACAGATGCTGTATGTATGAAAGTCACATCCACATAACAACAGATAGACGTGAGTTTGTCCTCCTGATGTACTATTTTTAAATGCTGTTTCAGGCATTTTTTTCTGACCTCTGCTTACATGGTGTGGATTAATTGTTAAAACCTCCAGAAACGTCAGAGGGCACAGATGGTCCAAAACCACAAGAAATGCAGTCATTTAAGTGTGTAAGGAAGAGACATTTAGGATGTTAATGTGGCACAGACAGAAGCATCAAACAAACATCAGACAACAGCCTGCAGTTTTCATGGTTTCTATTTGAGACGGGTTTAGTTGCAGACCTTTTTTCACCATTTCTCTTTGCAGTTGTCAAAAAGAACGAGCCAAAAGACATTCGCAACTTTGACTACACGGCTCGCAGCTGGACTGGAAAGTCACCCAAACAGTTCCTCATCGACTGGGTCCGAAAGAACCTGCCCAAAAGCCCAGCGCCGGCTTTTCACAAAGTTGCTGCTGGTCGATACTGGAGATGCAAGTAAGCATGAGTGTGTTTTTCTGTGGTTCACCCACACAGCTACTACCATTCACAAACACAAGGATTCTGTTGTGTGTTACTATGTGATGCCACTTGAAATAATGGAAAACTTTAGTTTGTACTGTGCTATAACATCTGTGCCACCTGGACTGAAGAATTAGTGAATTCTAATTAGTGAATTTAGAAATATTTTGTGTTCATATGATGTCTTTGTGTACATCAGGGTGCGTGTTCAGAGGGCAGATGATGTTCTGGAAGTTTGTCCCACCATCCTGACTGAGGACAGCATGCAGGCTCAACACCTAGCAGCCACACTGGCACTTTACAACCTGGTGAAAGGACAGGTAATTTGTGTTTAGAGCAGTTCTGCCAGTTTTACCTACAGTTTTAGCCAAACCTATCTTTGTGTCTGCAATGAATTCTTTCCCGTCCGTTCTTTTGTTCAGTCAGTGCACCAGCTCCTTCCTCCAACCTACAGAGATGTGTGGCTGGAGTGGAGAGACAGTGAGCAGCTGCAGCAGGAAGAGAGCCGCACTGCTGCCAACAAACCCAGAGACCAGTTCATCTCCCGCCTCCTGACCCGACTCAAACAGCAGCAGAACCAGAGTCGAGGGGAAAACTCTGGATCCCAGGAGCAGCTCGGGCAGAGTGGGGCGGACGACGAAGAGCCTGAGGAATCCTGGGAGAGCCTGGCCAGTCTGGATATCGGGGAGCGAGGAGAAGAAGTGGAGGACAAGAGTGAGAAAACAGGAGGGAGGAGGGAAGGAGCACTTGAGGCGGCCAGAGAGCTTTTAATGAAGCTGAAGAAATCACCACTCGCCCAAAAACTGAAGGTAGATGCATTTTACATTTTCCTTATAGTGCAGTTTGCTTCAAAAACAGACGTGTGATTTAACGAGGATCCTAACTTTAAGGCAGAGCGAGAGCAGCTGCCTGTGTTTCAACACCGACATCGTGTCCTGGAGGCTCTGCAGCGCCACCCGGTGGTGGTGGTGGCTGGTGAGACGGGCAGCGGAAAGAGCACTCAGATCCCTCAGTTCCTGCTGGAGGAGCTGTTGACTGGAGGAAAAGCAGCACAGTCCTGCAACATCGTGGTTACTCAGCCCCGCAGGATATCTGCCATGAGCCTGGCCTGCAGAGTGAGCCAGGAGATGGGCTGTGAGGACGGACCAGGATCCAAGGTGAAGACACACTTTTAGCATTTTAAAGCTTGTGGACCTTTATTCTAAAACATTATTATTATCTCTTCACTGCCACCTGTATTAATGGCTGTATTTCATGTCGAATTCAGTCGTCGCTGTGCGGATACCAGATCCGGATGGAGAACCAGTCTGGTGACTGGACCCGCCTGCTCTACTGTACGACTGGAGTTCTGCTCCGGAAGCTGCAGCATGACAGACACCTGAGCTCTCTGACCCACATCATCGTAGACGAGGTGACAGCTCCCGATCAAACTCAGAATTAGCAGATTAAATAGATTCCTAAAGCATTCTTTCCACTGTCAGGCTGATATATTCAACTGCTTCCCTCTCAGGTTCATGAGCGCAGCGTCCAGTCGGACTTCCTGCTCACCATCTTGAAGGACGTCGTAATGAGGAGATCCGACCTGCAGCTGATCCTCATGAGCGCCACAGTGGACTGTCACAAGTTCTCCAGCTACTTCAACCGCTGCCCAGTGATCACTATTCCTGGCAGAACGTTCCCAGTCGAAGTAAGAGTTGGAATTTGTGTTCATTTGTAAAACTCTAGTATAATATGAGTATATGGGTATAAACTAAGCCTGTACAAGTTCCAGGACACAGAAAAGATTCCAGCTCGACTTGTCAAATAATCACCAGCAGACAAGACTATCAAAAAACATTTAGCAAAGTATGAAAATCAGAAAGAACAGCAGGAACACTGGTAGACTGCTCAGTTAATATCACAGCAGCTTTGACTGTCAGATTTGGTGCACTTTTAAACCAAATTGCTGCATCCAAACAATCACAGGTTAGGCGGAGAGAGGAACCAGAACTGGAGCTTTAAATCAGTCAATCAGGATTCCAAGCAGGATTAATCAAAATGAAGATGGGTTAAGCAGAAAGTACCACAACCGAGAACCAAAGATAGGACCAAGAGGATGATTTCAAGCTTCTGTGCTTTTGTTTCCAGGTGTTTCATTTAGAAGACATAGTGGAGCAGACAGGATACGTTCTGGAGAAGGACTCGGAGTACAGCCAGAAAATTCTGGAAGAAGAAGAAGAAGTCAGCATCTCTGTCACACAGAAAGGCGGCAAGACTTTGCAGCACCAGGTATACAACAGTTCTATATCTGGTGTTGGTTTGGTAACCTGCTCTGTGTAATTTTTGTTTCTAATCATTGTGTATTGTGGTATTATTTTATATCTTATTTGTTGCTGTTGTCTTCATAATTATTTTAGAAAATGCCCTCATTTCCAGCGATTACCAGTGAATGAACAATTACTGTAGGGGTTGTTTTTCTCTCATTTAGCTCTTTTTTTAGCTCTCCACCATCTCCTGAGGGAAATATGTTTCTCATTAGCTGCTAAAGTTACCAGGTGGTTGCTAACTTTTCAAACAGGACTTTACAGTGTTGAGCAGGTTTTCTTAATAAACACAGCATATGAGCGTGAACCAAAATAAACGGACAGCTAAACAAAGGTGAAAGCCACATAAAGCTCTGTAAACTTTAGGAACGTTGCAGACACTCTGGTCATTCTCTGGTCTGCTACTTAAAGCATTTGATGCATTTTTTTTTAAATTGTCATAACATATCTATAGAGGGGACTTTTCCCTTTGCAGTACACGTTGGTGTTGACGGACACAGCAGTGGTTGTTTAGATGGGTTTTAACCAGCAGACTGAGTGGACCGTTTTTGGACTTTAAATGATTCTAAATTAAAGTCGAACTGTGTGCTGCTCTTTGTTCCAGGAGGTGATAGTGAGGGACTCGTCCTCCGGCTGGGATCTCGGTCCGGACCTGGACCACTTCAGCAGCAGGACTCGGCAGGTGCTGCAGTACATGAATCCCAATAAGATCAACATGGACTTGCTGGTCGACCTCATCGACTACCTCGGTACAACACGTCAACCGTCTGACTCAGGCAGCACTAAGTACAGATTCGTACACGTTTTAGTTTTGTTGTGTGTATCAAATGTCTGTGTGTCTCTGGTAGATAAATCCCCACAGTTTGCAGACGTGGATGGAGCCGTTCTTGTGTTCCTGCCTGGCCTGGCTCACATCCAGCAGCTGTATGATCTCGTGTCCTCAGACAAGAGGTTCCGGGATAAAAACAGGTGACATTCACACACTAATATATGATGTACTTTATTTCAGTATACCCCACCAAACTTTGGAAACAGTAGAGAAAGTGACTCACATTTAGCTTGACCTTTTCCCTCCGCCTCACTCTGAGTTTTGTCGATCTTTTAGATACAGGGTTGTTGCTCTCCACTCGACTCTCTCATCAAAGGATCAAGCAGCTGCCTTCACAGTGCCCCCAGCTGGAGTTAGAAAGGTACGATAGAATGTGACAAATTTTAAAAATACGAATTTGAAACAGTGGAGTGCATGTGATGTGATTCAAGAAAGTCATTTTCTATCATTGTATTCATGTATCTCGCACTAAAACAGATTTTTGTTGTGTGTTTAAACTTTTCTGAAATAATTTGTGTCTCTTTCAGATTGTGTTGTCGACTAACATTGCTGAAACAGGCGTGACTATTCCTGACGTTGTGTTTGTCATCGACACTGGGAAGACCAAAGAAAATAAGTAAGAGCTTCTAAAGAATACCAGACAAGTTTTGTATTTAATTATATTTTCATTGTGTTGTACCATCTTAGGTTCAACAAGATGTCCTGTTTGTCTTTAGAACTCATTTAATAGAATTGGTTCGTCACTGCAAAACATGTTTAATCTTGTTAAGAAGCGAGAAAAACAAGACGAATAGCCAGAAGGTGCAGCTGCTTTGAGCTAAATGCTAACAGTTGCTAATTAGCACTACACACAAAGCACATCTGAGGCTGTCTCTAGCTTTGTAGGTATATGGTCATAAATTAAAATGACAAAGTTTGACCTGATGATGGCACTAAATAACAAAGAAAGTCATCACTGCAGTTACAATGGCTCTTCCTGAAGAGGGAGACCAAGGAAAAAAAGTAAGACCTTCTGAACAGAAATATTTGGACCAAATTTCTTTTCACTTTCAGACTTTTCACTTTATTAATACTGACAGCAAAGGATGTAGTGCCAAAATGTAGGGAGCATCAGTAGAAAAAGCCCCACCCACCCACCCACGACCCTAATGAGGACTAAGCAGTGTATAGATAGTGGATGGATGGATACAGAGAGTAATTATATATGTAAAAAACAAAACTGTATTACAAAAATTCTTTCATTTGTACTTATGAAAGAATTTGTGTATATATTTTACAAATTTACAAAATGTTGATAATGCACAGGTTTGTATGCATTGATGTTGCTCCAGAATGAAATATGAATAAGAAGCTGTCATTTGACACGTAACAAAAGTCAGGAGCTCACCAAAGTCATCAGGCTACATGATCAGGGAAATTAATATTTGACCTGATTTTATGATATCTGAGTCACTAGTTGCTGATGATGAAATATTTCAGTCAGAGACATTAAGGTGGGCTGACGGCCGATCACCTTTCCCCCTTTAGAAACACACCAATAGCATGAGTAATAGTTATTGCAATTGGAAAACATAACTGAAGCTGTATATCTCTGTATATCTCTGTTCGTTCAGGTACCATGAGAGCAGCCAGATGAGTTCTCTGGTGGAGACGTTTGTTTCTAAAGCCAGCGCTCTGCAGAGGCAAGGGAGAGCAGGACGTGTCCGAAACGGCTTCTGCTTCAGACTCTACCCAAAATACAGGTGTGGAGCTCATCACTCACTATTTGTAGATAAGAAAGCAAAGAATATACAAAGACACTGCATTCCTGCTTCAGCTAACACGCTGACCTCTTCTGCTCTTTGACTCCAGGTTTGATGCCTTCATGGATTACTCCATTCCAGAGATTCTGCGGGTCCCACTGGAGGAGCTCTGCCTTCATATTATGGTATATAAATCACTCTCAGTCACTTCACTAAAATAGAAATTCAGGCAAATGCAAACGCTTTTGCTCCTGTCTGGTAGAAATGTCAGTACGGCTCCCCAGAGGACTTCCTGAGCCGAGCGCTGGACGCTCCTCAGCCCCAGTCGGTCAGTAACGCCGTCAACCTGCTGAGGAAGATCGGAGCGTGTCACCCAGACAGTCACGTCCTCACCCCTCTGGGACACCACCTGGCGAGTCTGCCGGTCAACGTGAAGATCGGAAAGATGCTCATCTATGGAGCCATCCTCGGCTGCCTGGAGCCCATAGTACGTCCCTCTGCCTTATTACTGAAAAAACAAACACTCTGGTCCTTTATGTCATAATTTTACGTATTTTTAACCGTTATTTGTTTCATATGTTTCGTGAATATTAATAAAAGCCTTTTTGTTTTAGGCGACCATTGCAGCAGCCATCACAGAGAAATCTCCTTTCTCCACACCAATGAATAGAAAGGAGGAAGCTAACCTGGCTAAAGCTGCACTGGCTTTATCCAACTCTGATCACCTGACGATATACAATGCATATCTGGGGTACGGACTAGTCTGAAAACTTGACTGTTTAGGACTTTTAAAAGTCTCTGAGATCAATCACGCACAAGTATCAATTTAATATCACTGAGATGTTTTCAGTGGAGTGACTGGAAAAAATAAACTGAGCCGTTAAGTAGCAGAAAAAGTACCTGTAGGTCCTGAAAAGCCTTAAGAAGCAGTGAAATTCGGACCCCAGAAAATCAAGAATATTTTTTTGACCGTCCTTTAACCTTAGTTATGTACTTTTTATGTGTTTATGAGCTGCCATGCGACATTATACATCAATAAAAAACAAGTGAGGCTAGTGCAAAAGTAGACAGCACAGGAAGGAAGTTGTTCAGTCTATTTTTGTGCATTTTTTCAGTCAGCATCAGGAAACATGTACTGAATACTGTCACTTCTGCTAACCAAAGTAATCATAGAGGTCATTGTCCCAAGTTTAGAAGCTTAGGGGGCTTATGAAAGCATCAGATATCTTCCCCTTTTGCTTCCCTTTCATCATTTAATGATGAATGATGATGATTTATTATTATTGTTTATAATGCGCTGAAAAGTACCAACAAGCATAATGACAGAACTGGTTTTCTGTCAATCTCTGACCAGCATGAATTAGATAAATGTATTTAATTGCACCTTATGTGGTTTAAAAGGCCTTAAGAAGTCTTGAAAGTTATTTTGTAAACACTACAGAAAGTTTTTTTTTTTGCTTTTTTGTGTTCTTTATTTGATAGGTGTAGTAGAGACAGACAGGGAGGACAGGAAATATAAGGCTGCTACTACTTCCCTCAAAAAACAACATGTTTGGTATTTCTATAAATTCTTAGCATCGGGGTTCATTTTGTCATGACTTTCTTTATTCTTTTAGGTGGAAGAACTCGCAGACGGAAGGACAGAGATCAGAAATGTCCTACTGTAGGAAACACTTTCTCAATCGAACAGCTCTTATCACAATAGAGGTAACATGTCAAATCCACATGCTTGCATGTTCTCACCAAGGACTCACTTCTTTCAAGCTAATCCCTCGACTTGACGCCGTCTTCCGTGCAGGATGTGAAGCATGAGCTGATGAAGATGATGGAGCAGGTGGGTTTCTGGTCGTCTCGATCCAAGCAGCAGCAGACGTCCTCGCTGTCCAAGCAGCAGATCTCCATCCTGAACGCGGTGCTGACGGCAGGACTCTACGACAGCGTGGGCCGAGTCCTGGTCACTCCGTCTGTGGACGTCCTGGAGCGAGTCGCCTGCACGGTGGAGACGCCTCAAGGAAAGGCTCAGGTTCACCCCTCGTCTGTAAACCGCAACCTGCAGACGCACGGCTGGCTGCTGTACCAGGAGAAGGTACGGATGGAGCGTGTCGGTGGTGTTTTTATGGGTGTTTTACGGCGATGTTAACAAATGTTGGTCCACAGGTGAAATACACGAAGATCTACCTGCGAGACACCACTCTGATATCTCCGTTCCCCATGCTGCTGTTCGGAGGCGACATCGATATTCAGCACAGAGAGAGGCTCATCACTCTGGATGGATGGATCCACTTCCAGGTCAGAGATCACAGAGACCTGCTCCTGGATTGGTTCAGTGTGGCTTCAAAACTGTCAATGAATTCATTTGTTATTTCCTTTTCTGTCACATCCTGTAGCAGCAGAGTGCGTCCTGGATGGACTGGATCTTTTTCTCGTGTCTGTTTAATTTGTGTTATTCTTAATAGTTTATCAGTAACTAAAACAGCTCAGCAGGACTTAGGAAAAAAAAACAACTAAAATACCACATCGGTCTAGCATTCTGAAACTGAAACTCCTACTGCTTTGAGCCATCTCATGTCTGCCCACTCTCCAGAGTCAAAACCAAACAAAAGTAGGCAGCTTTTAGATTTTATTCTCCTCATATTTGGACCAAAATCCCAGAAAACCTGAGATCTGCTTTGATTCTGTTCTTTTAAGTCACATGTTTAATTGAATTAGCTTTGTGACACTTTATTCCTATCTTACACTGCACTGTAATTTTATTCTCCTGTTTAATTCTATTTTTGCTTGTTTATGTCTCACCTTTTATGTTGCTCTTCAAAAAGATATATTTATGACTGTTTAAATTCCCTTGTTGCTAAAAGGTGCTGTACAAATAAACTTTCTTGGCTCTCGTCTTTAAAAGGCTCCTGTGCGGATCGGTGTGATCTTCAAACACTTGAGGAAACTGATGGACTCTTTGCTTGAAAAGAAATTGGAGAATCCTCGGATGAATCTGGAAGGTAAACACGTGACGGTTAAAACTAAAACTAGAAATGCATCTTCTGGTAGTTTGCCTCCAACAACCAGTCAAGTTGAAGTTTACATCTTACATCATGTCTGTCTGGACTTGAGTTTGTGAACTTTTGAAGATGCAGCATCATCCAGTCCATAATTTTATCCTATTAAGCATTTGTGTGAAATGTTGTCGTAATCGGCATTAAACGTCCTTTAGGGTTTGGGTTAAATACATGTTTTGTGAGCTCACAAGTCATAGTGATCTTTGAATACTCAGTCCGCAAAAATGTACGAAATTTGAAGACATTCTCTCAAGACGTCCAAGAGGTATCAGGTTCACAAAAATGGGACATATCGATGTTAAAACTGAAAACATGATGCCATGTCAATACTAATTATTAAATGCGGTCAATTTTTGTCTGTTCTGGCAATTATAAAACTAAAACTGCTGACAGTTCATCAAGGCAGTAATTTTATCCTAACAGTTAAAGGACTTTTTCTTACCATCAACAAATCTCATAAAATGACCAAATCTAACAATAAATGGATCCTATCAACAAGTATCTGTCCCATATGTCCAATGTGTATCAATCTACATCTGAAAATAGTCCCCAACACATCCTCAATTTACTCTCGAATGACAAATTTCTTCTGAAAACCACAGGTCCCAACTGTTTTGGGAAATTACTTCACCTTTTTCAAATAGGAAACTATGCATTTGTGCCCTTTCGTAAAAAAGAAACAAAAGTGTCTTGACTAGAACCAGATGGCCACCAGTAGGAGAGTACTGAGGCTCTGGTGTACTGCTGATGTTGTCTCTTCTGTGAAGTAATGCCTGTCTTTTCCTTTATATCATCATAAAATTGGCCTCAAGCTAAACAGTTTTGTTCATGAGGGAAAATTATCCATTTTTTTCATTATGAAGCAAACTTATATGGTTTGCAATTCCAAGATACAATATAAGATCAAACGGCCTCCAGGTACAAATAACAGGTTTGTATTAATGGATCTAACTGTGTCTCTCTGATGTAGGTGAGACGACCATCCAGATGATTCTTGATCTGATCAAATCAGAGCATGCTGTCTGACAGTGAACCACTACGGGCTGCCGCTGAAGAACCAGAACACCTTTTCTGCCACGATCAACTACGTCTACTATCAGCAGGTCTTCAGTTGTCTTCAGTGCTCAAGATGAACGCCTGCAGACTCACTGTCGCCCACTGGATGATGTGGGTGTCCTGAAGATGAACTGGTGGTTTCCAGGAACTCTTAACTCACATTGAGGAGGACTGTATAATAGGAAATGTATAAAGACATGCTCAAATTTAACAGGAAAAAATAACAAATGAGGTAATAATGATGATGCCACATGTGGAGGAAATAAAGCTGTCTTTGTTTTTGAAATGTTCATTGTGTCATGGTTTACAGTCAAAATTTACATCTTCGATAATATATACATTATGAAAGCACAACTCAGGGAAATGTTGGCTTTTTGACACATTCAAACATTTGATTGTCCTTAACACAGTTCCTACAGATGAAGGTGATATACTCAAACAAATGACATTCTTTAAATCCACAAAACTAGAATCAGGGGATCCAGATTAGGTGCCAATTATTGGAACATGCTTAAAGGTTGTCAGATTGAGCTTCTCTTATTTAAACCTCTAAAACCTGGAGCGCCCGTATAGCTCAACAGGTTAAGTGAGCGAACCATGTACAGGGGCTGGTCCCTGACGCAGCGGCCCGGGTTCAATTCCTGCTCGTGGCCCTTTGCTGCATGTCTTCTCCCACGTTTCCTGTCTGTCTCTTCACTCTGTCTATCAATAAAAAAGCTGAAAAAGGCAAAAAAAAAAAAAAAAAAGTTGTTTAAAAAAAAAACCCTCTATAACCTAGTGGCTACTGTTCTATTTGCTTTCATCAAGCCAAGATTTAAAGGGATCCTCGCGAAAAAAATAGGGGGTAGGTACCTCAACCTGGCAAGGGATCTAAAAAGCTCACCAATATGAAATCTTTACACTGGAAAATCATCTAAAAGTGGCATAGATTTTTAACAAGCTGTCATTTTGTGCAGGACTGCCTGATGCTGCTAATTTAGCCCAAAAAGCAGAATGTTCGATGCAAAAACAATCTCCAAAAACTCTGAAGTTTCATTACAGGATTTTGCTAGTGAACATACAGGAAAAGAGCAAGGTTTTGTATGGAATAATGTGCTCTGGTTAAATGAATCAAAGAGCTGTTTGACTTCAGGAAAAGGCTAAAAACAACTACCTGAAAGTTGAATTTGAACCAGAGGTGGAGCTTGTAACAGGATAATGACCTACACACAATAAATCCACCAAGGAATAGCTCAAAAAGAAGAAATGTTGGGCTTTGGCCAGGCCTAGATTTAAACCCATTGAAATGTTGTGAGCTGAATTGAAACAGGCGCACCCTCAAATATACTGGAACTGAAGAACTTTTGCACAGAAGAGCTACAGGGGAAGACATCAGCTCCTAAGTGTACTTACTTTTTCAACAGAAGAATGTTATTCTATTACTGTTTTTGTTGAATGCTTTATTGCAAAAGCTAATTTTCCTTGTGGTGTTCAAGAACACCTTATTTATTCGTAGGTACTGTTTGGATGAAATGTTTGCTGCTACAAATATTTCAAAAAAGCACATTTCCATGAGATATTACCCTGTGCGATATAATAACACAGATCAAGTTATTTGATCGGGTTTGGAATAGGGTTTGAAAAGATGCAGTGGAGAATATTTACTTCTGGAATCTCAAATGCATACATTTCTACAAATTGTGCATTTTCAGTAAAAAAAATAAAGAAAAAACAAAGTGCAAAAACTCCCAACAAAACTCCTAAACACACATGTATGTAGATTACTAGAATGTCAATGTAGAGCAGAAAACTTGAAAGTTACAGGACTTTGGAAAACCAGTGTTGCAATTTTTGAGGGGCCCTTTCCACCACAAGATATCAGTCAGCTGACAAGCTACTTTCACAACATGGAGGAAATGAAAACAAGTAAACAGATGAAAACTTGCTTGATTTTGTGAATCACCACTGGAAATGTGCTAAATTTAAAAATAAATACAGACCTGAAAATAAACTGTAATGTAGTTATGTAGAAAAAAGAGCCCCGCATGACATACACACAATAGTTAACAGCCTCTGTGTTGGAACACTGGACTGATTCATGAAGTTTATACAGTAATTAGACAGACATCACTGTTTAAGGTGTGTGTTTGATCACTTTTTATGTGTCAATTTTATCAAAAATATGAAGCAGAAATCCTGTTTTTTTCTGTTTTGAACTTACATAATTACACAATACATAATTCTTTCATATTTAAAGTATTTAAATATTATATTAAAATATATAATATATGTTTATCATATTTCCTGTACTGTTTATAACACAGTGATAAGTTCAAAACATCAACATAACCTCACCTGAATCTTTCCATGCACACAGTTATGACACTCACATTTTCTACCTGACCTTATGTTTACAGGGACTCACAAAGCAGGAAGTAATCACACATAGTCGTTAAAATGCTGTCTGTGGAGCACAAAATGTACAACAACTCCACCGGTGGATCTGTGTGTGGGTTAGTACTGGATGAGACTGTAGCCGGCATCCTGCACCGTTGAGTAGAGTGTATCTGTCATTGAAAAAAAGACAAAAACAGCACGGTTTTTAAGCATTAAAGCAAACACCTTTTGTTGCACACAAACACAGATTAGCCACAACACTAAAAGCAGCGACAGGTAACATGAACGCCATTACTTTACAATGTAACATTCTCCTGGGAAACCTGGATCCTGACACTCGTGTGAATGTTACACCTGAACATTGTTGCAGAACAAGCAAACACCCTCATAGCAACAGCCTCCCACAGCTGAACAATGCATCCTGAAAAAACTGCTCGAGGAACCCGACCAAGAGCTCTGGGCGTCAACCTTTTAACTCAGATCCCTATATAATCAAGCATTTGTCTGAGCCGTGGGAACTAGTCCAATCCACCCCACAACCCACGGGAATCAAAGGATTTGCTGCCAGCTAGAAACCACAGGACACCCCAAAAGTACAAATCCATGCCCTGGTAGGTCTGTTTTGACACCACAATGGGGAGAGACACAATTTGTGGTTTTAGTGCTCTGGCTTATACGTATGTGTATCGACATAGCTCATATTCTACTTTAGAAATGCAAGTTTCCAATAAATTTGCCTCAAACAAAATATGATACAGAGAAAACCTCCTATTGTCCTCATTTACGGACACCAAAAATATTGTTAGTTTCTCTGAAAAAATCCCAAAATTCAGCAAAAAAATTCCCCAAATTTATAAAAATTTGCAAAATCTTCAGGAAGAAAATTCCTTAAAAGTTTCTCTTAAAAGTTTTATTTTTAAAAACATCCTCAAATACGGCAAGAAATAAAAATATTTAAAAAAAAAAAGTAAAATTTGGAAATATTTTCAAAAAATTAGTAAAAATCCTCCAAAAAAAATGGTAAAGTGATTCCATACATATCAGTAAACCTTCTAATATTTTACAGCGAAATATTTATGCGGCAAAATTCATTGGATTTTGGTAATTTTTTTCTGAATGTTCTTAAAGAAAAACGTTTTTTTAACATTTCTTTTTTCCACCCAAATATATTCAAAAATTTCCCAGAAATGTTGAAAATGTGGAAATTTTCACTGAAAATATATTTTTCCCCCACATTTTCAAACTTTAAAACACATCAATCTGACCTGCTGGACGACAGGAGGGTTAAGGTGGAAAGAATATCATACCTCTATTGTTCTGTGTTGGCTCGGGTGGTGGCGCCCTCCTGAAAATCCAAAAAAACAAGGAAAACAATCATAACTGTGCCTTTAGTGCTCTATAAAGGTAGAACAGGCTGAAGAATGAAATCAATAGACAGGTAGTGTCTCTCCTTCGGTCTTTCTTTTTGTTACCTGGTGATTGGTGGAGGCAGTCGAGAAGGAGAAGCTGCAGTTGGAGACTTCTGACCACTATAGAAGTTCTCATACATAACAGGAGCTGTTAAAGAGGAAGACAGACACTGTTTATATGAAACAGTGTGTGCTTGTGTGCTGTCTGATAACCGCCTGCCTCAGTGTGCATTCCAGCGCTGGTTAATTGTTAATGTCACAATATTGTGGATGAATTGTTGCTGCGTTCACACCTGGTGGTTTGTCGCCGGTCCGCCTGAGGTTTACAAAGTGTTCGATATCTTCCTGGATGTTACACTGCTCCAGAGACTTTCTCACTTCCTCATACAGCTATGACACACACACACACACAGAAACACACACACAAGCACAGGGAGTAAAAATAAGGTCAGAGTCTCGTTAATCTATGACTTCATAGATACACTGAAGGAGATTTTTTTTAAACTGAGATTGATACTAATATAATTTCTATTTCCTGGTTGGATTCTAAACCTGCATTAATTGCTTTTTTGTTTGTTTTTTGGCCACCTACTGACATACTTTACAAAGGTGATATCACAAATGTCTCCATTCGTTTAGTTTGTGCTCCTAAGTCTAATATTTACTCTTCTTTGTTCGGTTGGGTCTTTGCCACCTTTAGCTGCTAAATGCTCCGTTATGTTCAGCAGATAATTGCCTGCTGTTTGGCTCAGGGCTGATAGTGAACACTGGGTTGATCAGAGTTCTTTCACTCTGAACAGCTGCCCAGTAAGACCAATGACCAAGGTACAAGCTGTAAAACCCTAACAAGGAGCACAAAGATGCTAAAATGGTGTTATGAAGGGCCATTTTCACATTTTGCATGCTCATTTGATGGGTTTAATAACCTTTTGTCATGTCGTATTCCAGTCACAATTTTACATTTTTATATTTGTGGGCTTGTTTGTTGCTGTGTTTTTGCATTGTAAAGTCTTGTAATTCTATGGAAACAGCACAACCACGACTTGAAGAACTCAATAATGCCTTTTTTTGACTGTCTTTAATTTCATAAATCATACAAAAGATAAAATAAACCTACGACCAACACTTCCAAGTGCCCAAAACTGGAAAAATTGTGAAGCTACACACTATGGATCATTTGTTTCAATGCCTGTGTCCTGTCTGCTTTCTGTAAACACTTCCTGCAGTTCAGCCGAAGTGTTTCTGAATTTTTGTCCCATGACCGTTGGTTCAGCTGAGTCAGTAATTTCTTCCCAGTGGCACAGAGGACTGCAGAAATTGTTTGTTTTTACATGATTCAGTGACAGTAAACAGCTTATTTTTGTCAATGAGACATGTAGAAAAAGGAATTTTGATGAAATGTCCCAATTTTAAACTTAGGTTTGATTGAATTTCCCAATAGAACGATGTGTCACAGATGAGTAGTTCAAGGATCATCATAAAATTAGAAAAAACAACGTCAGGTATATTTTTTGAATTATATTTTTGTTATCTATAGCTATATGTTGTTTGCATTTTTTCTATATATAAATATAGAGAAATTTGGGTTTATATTCTTTCATTTTTTTTACTATATATGTATATATACATATATATTTAATATTTGCTCATTTATTTGTTATTTTTTCCATATATTCAATTCTTGCAAATTATTTTTTCCTATATTTGGGTCTTACAGGGGTGAGAGCATAGAAGGGTTTATAAGGGTTTATAAAGCCATAAAATATATTAAAATAATACATTAAATATGGTCTCTACTTCGCGGATGTTTGCCTATCGTGGGGGTCTGGAACCTAACCTCTACAACAGACAAGCAACCACTGTATTCTTTCTGTGTTTACAATTAATGGCTGTAAAAATGGTGCAATCTGCCAGTTTTTCAAACCAGAAGCTGTCAAACCCGCTGGTAGGCTCTGGGGTTCATAATATAAATATAAAATACTGGTTACAGCCGCTTTAAAGGTTCGTGTCTTTACCTCGTCACTGGTCACACATTGCTGGGAAAGCTGGTTGAGGTGAGTCCACACTGTGTTCCTCAAAAAGTTGATGCGCTCCACTGACTGTTTTTCAAACATCTATGATGAAAACATGAGAGTGACATGAGCTCATTTCCATGATTCATTCCAGCTTCAGCAGTGACTCACGGTCTCACCTCACAGGCCTTAACGTGCTCCTTCATCCAGTCGTCTCTAATCTTTCCCATCGTGGTCACATTCTGCTGATACAACCTGTCTGCCAGTGAAGCACAGTGTAAACATGATAAATGCCCACACACCATGCACCGACCACAACAATAACTCATGCCCTGTGACATATTATTAAATCATGTTCAGTCATGCATGGAGCTCTGTGAGGAAAATGAACAAACAGATTAAAATTCTGTGGCGCTTCAGGGAAAGTTAAGGGATGAAAAGTGATCAGAATTCATCTTTATAGACACATCTACTTTATGTGCATAACAAATTCAGTGGTGGTAAAGTTTTGACTATAACGATAACAGTGGTCCAGGGTCAGATCATTTTTTTTCACTATGTCAGACATGCATGACGCGTCCCGAATGTGCAGAAACTTTCGAACATGAGTGGAAATCTTGCTGAATCACATCTGAGCTTTCAAAGATTCAAAGCTTTATAAATTCATCTTTCATAGTAATTAAGAGCTGCCACATGTACATTTATAGAGGCTTCTTCTGCAAACTAAAGACACTAAAGAGTACAGAAGAGTAAATCAAGACCTTTTCACTTATAAATCGATGCAGAAAATGAATGAATTAATGAAATAAAATTCCCCAGAATGCAAGAATTTGAGTGTTTGATGCTCAAAATGTACCGGAGAGGATGCTTGGTGCTCTGACCACTATGTTCATACCAAGGGTCAAACTAAATCTAAATGTGAAGCATTTCAGATTAAATGGTTAATGCGGTCCTTACCTGCTTCATCTGCGTTCTGTTTGGCCTGCTGAGCTTTTGAATTGAGCTGAAAGTTTGGGATGATAAAGTTCAAATTAAAATAAGCTAACACAGATCAAATAACACATCCAAAAAATACATGAGGCTTTCTTGAACTGTTGATCTCATGCCTTTCTGGAATAAATGAGTTGACATGTAGTAAATGGAAGTCGAAGCACAGAGATAATAGAGTGCAAACAGCAGCAGCTTCATTTGGTTAAACCTGCGTCAGCGAGATGAAACTCATGAAAGTACAAACCTCCATCCCTGCTGTGCATGATGTCTGTTTTTTCCAAAATACGACAAATTTCTTTCTCACAGCTTGAATTCAGACAAGATAAATGCTGAGACTTTTTAATTCTTCCAACTTTTGAATGTTCCCGTCGATTGAAATAACACCACAGACTCTGGCAGTCTGTCAACCTCTGATGTGGAAATAAGCCTCCCAGTAGTTTTCTTTCAGGCCAATAATGTAGGATTTACATCTTGTTGAGGGCTTTGCCGACTATTTTATTATTATTGTTTTTCAGTTTTCAATAATACAAAGCAAAAAAATAAATAAATATTGCATCCTCACAACTGAGAAGTTTGAATTAATGAATATTTGAGATTTCTGAAAAGTTTAAATTGTTTATAAGAAACTGTTTGTACTGTTGTTTTGATCAGGACTCCCTGGAAGAAGAGATACTATATCTACACAAGATGTTTCTTAAAAAAATAAGTATGAATAAAACAAAATATAACCGATATAAATGCATAACTGAATAGCAAATGCAGTCTTGTCCTGCTTTTTATGGTTTACATGTAAATTTGTGCTTTTTTCTGTGATTTTTTTTTTATCTGTAATTTACCAGAGCGGGTAAAAATGTAAAAAAAACGAACAAAAAAACCCCATTCTTTTACAATTTTTGACTGCAAATGA
The DNA here is from genome assembly GCF_021347895.1 of Acanthochromis polyacanthus. Taxonomy (NCBI): domain Eukaryota; kingdom Metazoa; phylum Chordata; class Actinopteri; family Pomacentridae; genus Acanthochromis; species Acanthochromis polyacanthus. Next base: position 12,795,656 of record NC_067130.1, read on the forward strand.
CACTTTTTTAATGTAGTTAAATTTAAAAAAATAGATTTTGCAGATACTTGCTGCTATTTGAAAGAAAAATAAGTATATCAATATGTGCATCAATAATTGTCCTAACTGTCAAATATACAGATTTTTCCTGTTTTGTTAAATTACACATAATATCCAATAAAAGAGAAGAAAAAAGTAATTATTTAGATAGTTTTTCCCCATCTAAATTGTTACTTTTTTCTTGGATTTTGGTCAAAACTGTACATAACATCCATATTAATTATCTGGGTTTTTTTTACAAATAGTAATTTAAGAAGCTAAAAATAAAATTATTTACATATATTTGCTGATATTTTTCACAGTTTTTGAACATCAATGTATTCCACTGCTTTTTACCAGTTTTCCTGGTGTTTCACCTTTCTTTCTTTCTTTCTTTCTTTCTTTCTTTCTTTCTTTCTTTAAACTAACACGTTTAATTTAAAGTGTGGACACCAGTGACGCCTGCGTACCTTCTCCATGTGCTTGGTGTTGTTGGTGTTTCGGTTCACGTTCTGATCTGCTTCTTCTTTGTCTCTGCACTTCTGATCGTACGTCTTCTTGGACTGGGGAAGTCGCCGCAGTTAATATCAGATTAATCACCACAAACTGATTGCTCATCACCACAACATTTGTAAAGAAAAACATCCACAAAACAAAAGAATTCAGTCTGCTGCCATCAGCTTCTTCAGCGCCAAACACTAATATTGATGTTCATTTAAGTCATGCATGACAAGGACTTCTTCTTTTGGCGAGGATTGTCATGGTGTTAAAGGACACACGGCGGTTCACTTCCCAGACTGGTCAACACAACTTCCCCCCTCCAAAGAGGAAGAACAGGGAAAGGATAAGAATGGCATTTTCACAACACAACTGAAACTCCTCCAGTGTGACTCACCAGTAGGACAATCTGCTGGTGTTATTTTGCTTAAATACTTATGGTTTTCATTTCACTCTAGCCACCTCGAACGTGACCTAGAAAGCCCGACTGGAACTGTGACTTTCCTGCCTTTAAATGTTTGACAGATCCGGCCAGTTTATCAATAACATATTACAAGGAAAAGGAACAGAAATGTTTTTTTTTAATCAAAGGCTTTCTTTTTTTTACTTACATCCATCGTCTTCTTGAACTGTGAAGCCTTCTGTTTGTGAAGAGCATCCATCTGTTGTTCAATCTAAAGTAACAACAGCACATCTCATCATCGGTATCATTTTTGTGGGGTAGATTCCGTCATCTTTTCAGTGCATCACACCAACCTTTTTTCTTGCCTCTTTTTGCTTTTCTCTGAAATCCTCCAGCTTCTTGGCTTCGTCCTTCATGTTCTGGGCCAGTTGAAAGTGTGACAGACTCACGTGTTCAGTCTCTGCAGGGTACAAAAGTGTGGCTTAAACCATGATCTAGACTGAAATCATGAACTGAAACATCCAAGCGAGTGATAGCTGTACAACTGAGACTCGAATGTATTGCACTTACGTAATTTGAACACGTCCAGGGACCTTTTCAAGGAGCTTAAAAAGTAGAAAATAAACAAGATTACAAAAACATTCCACACATAAAAACCTGCATAAAATCAGTACACAAAGACCGAAAATATTGGAAGATGGACGACTAGATGGTGATATCAGCAGAATTATCGATATCAGCTGATAAAGGCTTTAAAATTAAATATCAGCATTGGCCCAAAATGAACATTAACTAGTTTAAAGAAAGTTAAAGTTTTGTTCGAAAAAGTTACAAAAATAAATGTGTCATATTTTACATAGAAGTTTGAGCAATTTTCTGCAAGATAGATGTGTAAATAAATTCATTCCGCTATAGCAGAGACCTGATATTGTCTGCAATGAGTAGGAAAGATAGGTGTAGATATTAGTATCAGCCAAAAGGACATATTGACACATCAAATCCAGTGTGCTGCATCACCACCATACAACACACACAGGAAACAATACAATAAAAGTACTCTGTGAAGTTTGTGACCACTAGTAGTACTCTGGAGTAATGTTTCTAGGGTTTCCTTTCTGTTTGTATCAATGACACACCGATGTAAACTGCATTATTTGAAATATTTTCTTAATTTGAATTTTCAAATGTTTTAAGAAGGAAACACACCCAACGTGTCCATTCCAGGTCCAGACAGGACTTAAATTCATGACTATTCAAGCATGTCCATCAGCTGTAATTTGGCCTTGTTAATGATGAACTATTAAAACTGTCCATCAGGTGGCGCTATAACTGTGAATGTATATCAGCCTATGTATGTCACCAGGGCTGGAGTCTGATCACGCGTGTAAAGTTTCAGGCAGATTGAAGCATGTACAGGACAGTTACACAGCATTTCCTGTTTCATGGCGAAACATCGGAATTCTGGGGGACGCGATTTTACCGCCCTCAGACTTTTTTGGAGAATTTTGAAAATTTTTGATCACCCATGCCTGGAGTACATCCTGACCCAGTTTGCGTTTATAGCTTTTGAATATGTCCAAAAATTGATTCAAAATCGTCCAAAATATGATACATAATTCAAATTGGCCGACTTCCTGTTGGGTTTTGGGTATTTGTGGAAGAGGCTTTTTTGTGCATCCTGATGTGTTACAGATGCGTACCAAATTTTTTAGCTGTAGGTGAAACATGGTTCGGGGGCTGAACTTTCATTATATTACAGGGGGCGCTATTGAGCCATGCTGCCATATATGTGTACGCTTCCCTTAAAATATCAAATTTTTGCTGCTACTTATGTATGTGACAATTTTCACGCATTTTTGAGTATTTGTAGGGCCTCAAAAATGTATGTCTTTCACCTGAAGAAGGAAGCACAAAAAAAAAATCCACACAATACAATAGGTTCCTTCCACTGTTGGTGCTTGGACAATAATTATTACATCTTCCATGTCAGTAGTTTCCTAATATTTAAATTCATTTTGTTAATACAACTTTGACTGGTATCAGAAAATGTATAAATCAGCCCAAGAAAATAAGATTTCTATCCTCTCTCTGGTCATTTATTTAATCCATATAAACTTACTACTGTGCATTAACTTTACATATTTAGAAGACTTTATCCTTGAAAATAATTAATTCCTGTTTTAAAATTATTTAAATACAACTTCCCACATGTCTTTCACCCACCCATTCCCACACGCTGCAACTCTAGCATACCAGCTCACGTCTGACTGCTCAGATACTGTTAAATCTATCTACGATATATAATAGCAAGTTGTAATATTGGAATAATTCAGCTACGTGTGATCAAGCATGAAAACAAAACTGAAAAAAAATCAGGATAATGTAAGACCCCACATCACCTGTCAACGGATTGGCTGGTGAGGTTTGTGATGTAAGAAATCCAGGAAGTCTGAATCCATGTTTTTGAAACCGTCATCAGCACACAACAGTTTAAAGGTGGAAATGCTCAGCTAAGATGTCGACTGCTTACGTCACTCATCCTATGTCTTCTAGCATATAAAAAACAGCACATGGACTTGTAAGTAGGGCTGCAACCAACGACGTGTCGAGTAATCGTCTGAGCACGATACGTCATCAAAAGCGGAAGTGAGTGCACAATGCAACAGAAATCAGCGTCCGACCGGAGCGCGGAACACGGACGGACATCGGCGCTGCATCGTGCATATATTATGTATGTATGATGCAGCGCGGATGTCCGCGTTTAGATACAACTGTATAGTAAACACTGACATCCGTGTTTATGATAGATCGTAGATGTCCGCGCTGTATCGTACATACATAATATATGCACGAGGCAGCGCCGATGTCCGTTCGTGTTCCACGCTGCGGTCGGACGCTGATTTCTGTTGCATTGTGCACTCACTTCCGCTTTTGATGACGTATCGTGCTCGGACGATTACTCGACACGTCGTTAGTTGCAGCCCTACTTATAAGTAGATAAAAAATTGTTTTCACCAGACAGCATCTTTAACGAAACTGTTACCTTGCCCACATGAGAAAATGAGCTCATGAGGTGCTACCACAAGTGGTAGCGTTTTTCACACTAAAGCTTCCTGCTGCATGATCTCATCTTTAGTTTAAACTTAGTGAATGTCTCCTAACACTCACTTTAACAGACCTTTAAGATGTGCCAGTGACGGACAACACAGCAATGATTGATAATTAAATATAGGACTTTTCATTAGTCTCTACTGACCGTTTTAAGGAAGCTGAATTTTTATGCTTCTTAAGACTTTTCAACAGCTGCAGGTTTTCTACTTCTTCTTGAGGATTTCTACAATGCATTTTGGCATTTGCTTATTATACAAATGTAGCTCGAGCATCTTTAAAAGAAAGAATTATTAAAAGCCAATCTGATTTTATGAAGTAAATGACATTCACTGCATCACCAAGCTGTCCTGGTGAGTCTTCCTTCCTCTTCACTCCTCTAAACAGAAACGAAGCCACACTGATTGTGTGACCACTCACTGAACAGGAACTAAACAGGCTGATAAAGAAACAGCATGTCAACATGAGAAGTTCAATTCTAACTGGCTAAAAACAACATTTATTGAGATATTCTGAACTGTTTTGAGGTACAAAGATCATTTCCACTTTCAACAAGCGAACCACAATCAGAATATTCTCACATCTGGTGAGCAGTTCTGTGAAACTGGTGCATTAAAATATGTGAGGCTTCCTGTAAATGAAGCTCTTTATGACAGTATCTGAGTTCAGAGGTTGCTTACTTCATTTCATTGTGTCCACACACCTTCTTGGACAAACCCAGGAGATCTTTGGCGTATTTCTCTTCAATTGAAGCCCTGAGAGGAACAAACGGGAAAAAAAGTGACGGTAACATTCAACAACAAATACAACAGCAAATAGCTGATAAAAAGGGCGACCTGCAGGTGAATTTACATGGGAAACACATCAGTGACATCAGTGATGGGAAATGTCTTATCACTAATTTACATTCTACATCCAGTGGACATTTCTAGAAACAGAGATAAATTTAAATGTTAGGTAAAGGCTTTGAGAAAGGCAGAGCTACAGTTTCATTAACAAACAGGGTGCTATGTAAATGTAGGAAAATTTAACTGAACAGAAAAATGCTTATTTAGAATTTATTTCATATATATGGAGTTTTGCATATAACTGAATAATCAGTGACAATATAGTAAAAGACAGTAAAAATACATCTTTTTAGGAGAAGGTTTGAATGCTAACAAGCACTGAACACAAGTAAAAAAAAGTCAAATGTGAGTTAGAAACCATTTATTAAAGGTTCAAATAATGCTTATAAATGCTACATGGGGATGTTTTCCAAACAGAGCTCACAGAGTAAAGCCTAGCTGCTCTAGTCTAGCAGCTTTTCTTTGAGATCTGAACAGCATTTCTGAGTTATGTTGTGACAGAAGATAACTATGATACCTTAAAAATGAAATACTAATCATTCTAGCAATACACATATGATAATATTCTAAATGATCCAGCCTCAGTTGGACACTAAAACCTCTGTATAGCTCAGTCGTGCTTACAGGCTCTTTTTCCACCTCCCACATTTGCATTTTAAGTATAAATTATTTGCAATAAAAGAGGCAAAACACACAATAAACAAAGTTAAACATGAATTTGATTGAGCGTTTTTTTTTATTTTTTATTTTTTATTGCTAGCTAGACTGTGTGATCACTGTGAAGTCTTTGGCCTCCAGAATTGTAAAATGGAAATATGCTATCATGAATTCCCCAAAAGGAAAATGAGCGTAGATCATAAACAAACACACAATCTGGTACTTTAGAGAAAAGGCTGATGACAAGGAAATAACCACCCACACAAATTTGAATTCAAATGGCCTGAACTTCTTATCTTGTGTTGACTCAGACCAATAAGGAACTCCACGAGTCAAAGAAACACATTAAAATGATCAAGAGTGACTTCTATTTGATTAGTCTTTAGTGCTAATATAGAACAAGTAGACTGGCAGTAACTCAGTCAAAGCTCCATGTTCTAAATGCTCTGTAAATGCATTTATGTTTGCGTGCCGAGATATTTTCGCAAGGTTTAAAACTTACTTGTGTATAGTTTTTGTCTATTGTAATATTAAATTCCCTAAAGATTTTCATACTTACATGTTTTTCTCATGTATATTGTAAATAAAAAAATGTTTGTCAGGAGTGTCTGTCTGTAGATTTTTGTCACAATTTGTTGTATTTTTTAACAACTTTTACTGTTTTGGTAAATTACTTGTAAAATCACCAAAAAAATATTAATTTGCATGCTACCTGTAAAAACACAGACAAACACAAACAGACCAGAACTCCACATAAAAATCTGTATTATTACAGAAAGTGATTGGATTTTTGTCTGACTGTGAAATTAAACAACTTTATGAATATTTGCAATCATTTGAACGAGAAAGCTGTTTGTAAGTGTTGTTTTGTAGATGTTCCCTGACTGTTTTAAATTACAGCTATTATTAAGTTGAATCACAGAAAAAGAAGTGTTAATTCACATGCTGACAGTCAAAAAATAATAATAATAATCATAAATAACAGAACAAAACAGTACATGTGTCCACATTGAAAATCAGCTTTTCTTTACAAAGAATAATTTTATTCTTTTACTATGTGGGACCAGAAAATTTTATTGTTTTACTTTGTTTAAATCAACTTAAAATATTATGACTTTACAATTATTTTCTGTTATTGACAATTTTTAAAGGTTGCAGAATTTCACCATTTTTTATTATATTTTTTGCAGGACTCGGTGCCAGATTTTGTACATTTCTTTTACAGTGTACTCACACATTACAGTCTTTCTGCTTTTTTCCTTACTTGTTCAGCTTTGTTGTCCCTGTTTATCTTTGATCTATTGTAAGTGCATCGAGAGCGATGAAAAAAGAGAGATAAATTCCTCACACGTGTAAACAAACGTGACCAGTAAAGTTGTTTCTGATTTAACTTTTTATTTTCATGCAGCACACTGCATCTATAGCAGGTCTCATTACTGTACTTTTCATTTCAAGAAGTGTTGTGATTTGCAAAATAACAGGGGTTAAAAAAAATGCTTTCTATACACTAAATTGGGGAACTTTTAGTTATGTTGTTACATAATATCCTTCCCTGTTGTTTCCATCGTATGTTACACAAAACTGTGCTACTTCAGTGACCCGTTAACAGTTTAAAGGCATCATGTTTGAATCCTAGCTGCCAAGTGAACTGGTGTGTTTGTGTCTGAGTGCACAAGAAAGCAAGGACAGATTAATTATTATTTGAGGAAGAAGGATTTCAAAATTCAAATGTGAACCTTTGCATGACTCCATTATAAAATCGATTTAAATGGTGCTTCACAGTAAATTATTTGTTATAAAAGGCACAGAGCCACAGTTCTGCAGGCTACAAACACTTGTTCAGTTCCTGCTCGAAGAGGAATTAATTTCTGCTGCTCTAACATGGTGCAGCAACGTGCAGGTTAAAGTTTAAAAGAAGGGAAAATCTTACAGATCAGGGTATTAAATTAACTTTACTAAGATTCACTGCTTGAGAAAATATGTGTATTCAGTGCTTTAGAAATGATTTTTGCGGCACTGAATAGTGTGTGTGCTTTTTCTTTCACATTTACACTTATCCCTAACCCTAAACCACAACTTCTCATTTATGTGTGTTTGTTTGAGGGTTGCAGAAAGCTGCACTACTGGAAAGTCTTGATAAACACAACACAATTTGCTGTAACATTTCTGAAATTTCAAAAAGTTATTCCGTAGTGAGAACCTCACTCAATATATAATTGCAGGACATTGTTGACATTTTTGTTGTTTTCAGGCCTAAATTCAACATGGCCGCCTAAAACCAAACATCACATGGCATTTTTACAGAAAGATTCTTCTAAATATCATATATATAACTGGGTAAAATTGAAATTGAAATATATTTATGAAGATATTGTAGTAAATCTGTTGACGTGATAAATCCACACTTGACTCTCACACTACTTTATATTAAATAACTCAGAAAGCCTTGGAGTCTTCCAGTCTTTTCTTCAGGAGGAAATGACATCATGTGGAGCAGGTCATGTGATCTGGAATTAACACACTTCCTTGAGAGGTGTTTTTGTAATGGATAACTTAGTTGAAAATGACTTCTCAGAAACAGATAGTTTGTTTTCCATATAAAATTTGATATATTGCCAAAAAAGAAATATCTGTCATGATTATCTTAACTTAATAAAAAGAACACAATCAAAACTATTTTTGAATAGGCTAATTTTATTATCGTTTAGCTAATTAGAAGATGGTTGTTACCAAATTTGACAGTTATTTAGTTGATATTTTAGTGATATCCAGTCATTTTTTATTATTAAGTGATTGTTTCCGTAATAAATATTTATGGAATTTGTAAAGACAAAATCATGTCATCAAACATTAGTTTTTACTTTTAATAAAAATGTATACAATGGACTTCAAAAATCCCTCAATTAAATATTGACCCAAATAATTAATTTTTGTATTTCTCCATCAGAAATCCATGCTATCACTGAAACATGTGTTGCTCCCCCTCAAAAATTTGACCTCAGTACACCTAAAGTCTACTTCTCTGAGCCACTTTGGCCTTGCAGAGTCGTAGTTATGCTATCAACCCACCCGCCTACCTCCACTACAATCCCTCTAATGTCTTCAGACGTCATAACATTTATACACTGATCAACTCCTGCGGTGTAGATTCTCAGTCATCCAGGTCATGGTAATCCTAGTAGCTTCAGTAAAAAGCAACTGAAAGAGAAATCAAGAACCTGACAGAGAAGTCCAGCTGCTTTTTTTTTTTTTTTTACTGAAGCTCTTCTGATTCCCACAATAATGACTTAACAAAACCAGCAGTTCATGTTCCTCCTCTTTCATAGGTTTCTGTTTCAACTCACTCCCATCATCTTTTGTTTGTTCTCCACAAGCTCCATCTCAGTCTTATACATGACAAAACATGAAGCCTTTTAAATCCAATCAAATAAAGTGGGCTGTAATTCCGTGTTTATAAAACCACAAGTATTTATGATTTTATCACACTGGATTAGTTTCGGTCACCTAAATTTATATTCTACCCATCCAACCTGCTGCCATTGACTGACTAATGTTGGAAGTGTTGAGTTGAGTCTTGCTAACTTGTTCTCAAGCAGAATAAACACATATTTCAATCCTTGCTTGTGTTGTACCTACTATCAGATGTACATCACATTGGGTAAAAGCGTTTTGTGGCATCTTTATGTACTGCATATGGATCATAGCATTACCTGGCTTTCATGAACTCCTCCACCTCCTTGCATACTCTCTTGCCATCATTGAGATACTGAATAATGGCATCGTATCCCCCAGTGCAGGTCAAGTCTGAGTTCTGTGAACAAGATCAAAAATTCTTTACAGACAGTGTCTTGTAAAACCATTATTACTTTAAAAGAGGTATCTTATGAGAACAAAAACCTTCTTTTATCACTTCCTCTGCTACCACTTCTCCAACAAACTCTGTGTCTAAACTTGTTCAACAGACATAAATGAACACTCCAGGACGTCAGGAGTGTAAATTGATGTTTTGAATTGTACATCTCCGTAATTTAGGTAAGATGAGGGCAGCAGCCTCATCTGTAATCATCCTCACCATGGAGACTTTCTATCTCTTGTAAAGTTATGGGATATTGCTAATTCAGAGTTCAGTGTTGCGTTGCTAATTTAGTCTGTAAGGAAATCCACTTTTTCATAAATGAGGTAGTGGAATAGAACTTTTACAGAAGTAATGCACTGAGAAGTAAGTTAAATGTTGCACTATTTACTCCACTATAATTATCTGACAGACCTATTTACAATTCAAACTGCCGTTAAGGATCACAGATCCTAAACATGTGATCTAACTACAGCAGTAAATATAACTTACATACTAATACACAGCAGTCTTTTTCTGTACCTGCTCATGTTATTCATGTTCTTTAATCTAAGCAATAAGTCCAAATTGGACTTCTATTTGTAATGCTACAGCAGTAAATACAACATACACAATAGAAGCACAGCATTATTAATTTTCCAGTAATACATGGTAAAGTAATGAAAATGCAATAATGTCCTGATGCTCCTGAGTGCATATTTACCTTTTACTGTTCTTTTACCTAAATAATATTTCCAAAAAGGACCATTGTTTCAATTTTTGTTGTTAAATAAAGAATTTGAATGGTTCCAAAAATAGTGTCTCTGATTCCCATCACAGCTGAATAGAAAAAGAAACTGCAGTTAAACAATAAAATCATTTTACAAAACACTTCCTTTTCACGATTGTGCTGCTGTTTCAGCCAAAAGTTTCAGTTACAAATAATAATGAAAAAATGAAACGCTAAAGAGACAACTCACCCAGAAGAAATCCTTGTAATGAAGGTTTTTCATAACTGAAAAGCTACAAACAGCAGCTGTCACACTTACAGACTCCGTGTAAACTGACAGGAGAGACCTGCACGAAGCCGGTCACACTGACGCATGCGCAATGATGATGACAAATGGCGGCTCAAAAGGTTGATTATAGACAGATTATCAGAACAAATTCAGTTTGAGTGTGCTGCCATCTGGTGACTGATGTGGGTAATTACAGGGTTTTCATGCTGTTTAAATCACAATTTACACCAATCAGGCATAACACTGTGATCACCTGCCTGACATTGTGTTGGTCCTGCTTTTGCTGCCAAAACAGTCCTGACCCATAGAGGCATGGAGTACACTAGACCCCTGAAGCTGTGCATCTGGCACCAAGATGTTAGCAGGAGATCCTTTCAGTTCTGTGAGTTGTGAGGTGGGACCTCCATGTATTGGACTTGTTTCTCCAGCACATCCCACAGATGCTTGATTGGATTGAGATCAAGCGAATCTGGAGGCAAAGTCAACACCTCAAACTTGTTCTGCTCCTCAAACTATTCCTGATCCATTTTTGCTTTGCGGCACGGCGCATTATCCTGCTGAAAGAGACCGAAGCCATCCAGGGAATACCGTCTCCATGAAAGGGTATACATGCTCTGCAACAATGATTAGGTAGGTGGTACATGTCAAGGACCCAATGCTTCCCAGAAGAGCATTGTCCAAAGCATCACACTGCCTCCGCCGGCTTGTCGTTTTCCTATAGTGCATCCTGGTGCCATGTGTTCCCAAGGTAAGTGACACAACTGGCCATCCGTGCGATGTAAAAGAAAGCATGATTCATCAGACCAGGCCACCTTCTTCCATTGCTCCGTGATCTAGCTCTGATGCTCACATGTCTATTGTTTCCAATTTTGGTGGAGCACATGGGTCAGCATGGTCAGACCCTGACTGGTCTGCAGCTATGCAACGCCATATGCAACAACTGTATACTTGCACTTTTCTATCAGAACCAACAACAATTTCTTCAGCAATCTCAGCAACAATAGCTCGTCCGTTGGATCGGACCACACGGGCCAGACTTCGCTCCCCTTGTGCATTAATGAGCTTTGGCTGTCCATGACCCTGTTGCCAGTTCTGTCCAACTAACAGTCTCAACCCCAAAGTAAATTCAGTTGCTGATTATTATTGTGTAACTTTATTTGCTCTAGTCGATCTATTTCTCCGAGAGTGTATCTAGGAGGTTAATAAAAGATGTAGAAGTGGCATTCAGAGGTCAGAGTGCCTGAAAATATTTACTCAAGTACTGCACTCGTGCAAATTTGACCTGTTATCTTTTACGTCACCTCCTGTACAGCAGGGGGACATGTTGCACAGTATCTAACAGTTGTTACTGGTTCACTTACACAATAAGATGGTTACATACAAAAGACAGGAACTTGTAAAATATAAACCTTTGTTATCATACATACAGTCAATATTTTACAAATAATTAATTAACAAAAAAAACTGTCAAACACTCAAATGACTCGCAGAAAATGTATTTACAGCTGTTCCAATTGGATAAAAAGAGCAGCATAAAGGTTTCATTCTGAGCTCTGACAAACCAAACCGTGCATCAAGATAAACATCTGAATTTAAAACAAAAAAATCAGGATCTGTAGCCTGTTGGTATAAAGAAAAAGAACTCAACGTACACATGGAAGCCTCAGTAATAATAATGTAATGATATCATCTATAATAAATAAAAGGCACCAAGATGGATTACTTTCTGCAGATTATACTTGAATATTTTAAAGTGATATTTTAAAGGCAGGACATTGACTTATTATGGAGTGTTACAACAGTTACTGCTGGTATTTTACATTTACTATCAGACTGTCAGTAGCAATTCATTTAAGGCCCCGGTTTGCAAATCTGATTATTAAAATCACATCTATGTGCTCTTTTTTAAATTTTGTCTTTCCCTATTACAGCCCATTCAATATTGATCCAATCAAAGAACAGAAGCAGCAAGTTATTGTTTAACCAACCCACTCGTAGTACTGAGAACAAATGAATCTGCCTAACCCAACTACACTGCTAATGCTTTATAATTTACTTAGTATTCCTAAGCATACACATACATTGGTTATTGTTCCTATGTCCAAGGTGTGGTGGAGCAGTGAGGTAATTTATTTTCAGAAGCGTCTTGGACAACAACAACTTCATGGTACAAAATATCACACAACTAAACACTGTGAACGTACAGAACCAGTGATAAGCATGTTCACAGCATATTTACAGCGAAAACGCACAAACTATCTTCATGGTGCAGCCATAAAAGACGACCTGAGACGTCAAACTAATTTACAGCTCTGTTATCAGCAGCAAGGTCCGCACCCTCTGCAAACATGTGAACCACACCGTGCAGGAAATTATGAGAGGTGGAAAACACATTTAGTCTTTGAGTACATTCACTCATAAATATAGCTTTAAGGTGTCTTTGTCTGACAGCTTTAGTTGTTGTTGGCTTTACAGATCAACTATAATGACATGATTAAATACATGACGTGTTAAAGTGTGATTCCAAAGAGACATTCCTCCTTTAAGCTTCTCATATTATTTTATTAAAAGGCATACTATGGAAACCTTTCGCAAAAAATGTGTAAAAATGGCCAGTGTTATACATTTTGTTGACTTGTGCAGATGTACTGACAGAAATGTTTCCAACCACATTAAAACCCAGAGAAAGCCACAGTTTTATTTTGTGTAACTGTGTCTTTCATTTCGGTCACCCGACAGTGGCGTCATATCCGCTTTACCTGCTGTAACCCGGGAGACGCACTAAACACAAGATGACACGTCACAGATTGTAAACAGAGGATTAAATCGTCAGACTAGCCAGGATGGAGTTTGTTTTCGGTTTTGTTTTCTGTTCATTATGTTGCTCACTCTTAATGAATCAAAGATATCTGAGTGTGAGTGTTTAAAGCACTGGAATGCCCCATGATTCAGCTCCATTCATAACTTTGGCAACAGTTTAAAGCTGAACAATCTGCAATTTAAAAAAACCTGTTGTAATTATTTCCAGGTATTGTGATTCATTCTTTTCCAATCTGGAAATGATCATGAGATTTTTGCAGCAGTGTGTTCCAAACAAGCCCTTATGTCTGGAGAATCAGATTTGTAGGCTTCAGCATCTCTGCAGCAACACAAAGCTTCATTTCTTCATTTATGAAAAATTGCAGCTCCTGTGACTTGGACATTGCACTAGGCCGCATTGTGATTGTGACAATGTTTTGATTGACTGAAGCTCAAATCCTCAAATTTTTAGAATACACCGTGTCCCAAAATTCCGTTCTCCCCAGAAAAACAAAGCCCAAAGTCTAAATATGCAATATAATCAATTTATTCAACAACCAGTATTTACCCCATTTCACTTTGATCACAGTTTTCAGTCTATCAGGCACTGAATGTTTGAGGTTCTTGAATGTAGATGGTTCTATCTTCCCCTACAGCCCCAGAATTGTGCTGTTTCATGGTGGTCTGTGGTGGACTGGTAAAGATGTAACTGTTCAGGAGTCCCCAACAGTTCTCAACTGGGTTGAGGTCAGGGGAGTTTGGTGGCAGTTCCTCCTTATGCAGAAAGCCAGTTTATGTTCAGAGCACAATTGCTGAGTCATACTGGCAGTGTGAGCAGGGACACCATCTTGCATAAATATCAATTCAAAAACATCTGTTATTCAACATTTTCCATTCAGTCACAGGCCAAAACTGGAAGTACTACCTTTTCTAGAATACTGTTGGTATAATATTGCCAGTGGTACTTTAAGGCACAATGTGCAGCTCTGAGAGACCTGCAGTGGACACAGTCCTACCAAACCATACTATGGGCACTGAATTTCACTTGCCCAGAAGATGGTATGTTTTTTTTGTCTGTTGGGTGTTAATAAGTAGTGAGGGCATTCATCAGAGAAAATCCAGTTCTCCCAGTCTTTTGGAGTCAGAGTTATGTACTTCTTTGCGAAAGCCAGTCTTCTCTTTTTGCAGTATGCAGTTATTTTGTTAGGTACTTATCCAATACCATAGATTCTGAATAAAGGATATAATGAGAAACAACAGTGAAAATTTCAGGCTATAATCTGTAAATAGTGCCTGTCTTCCAAACATACAGAACAAAAGTTTACATACACTTGTAAAAACCACACGCACATGCCCAAAACAGTCATGCACTGTAGTTCTTTTGTAAATTTATAATCTGCTAGTTCAAAAAAAAAAAAATAGCAATGCTAAAATTGGGTTTCACATCCTTTGGCTATTTTCACCTCAACTCGGCACTTTGTTGTAGCTATCTACAAATCTCTGTTGTATCTTTGATCACTTTCCTTGACAAAACTGGTAAACTTTGAGGAGACAAACTTTGATTCTGGCCTAATTTAGCCTTTTCTTTACTTTCTTTACCACTGTTGATGTGTGTTTAGGGTCATTGAAGGGAACCCTTTTTTTCTTTATTCTGTTTACTTTGTATAAAGCACCAGGTCCACTGACACCAAACAGCCCCAGAACATGATACTACCACCACCATGCTTGACAGTAGGTTTGGTGTTCTTGAAGTTGAAGGCCTCACCTTATCTCCTCCAATCATATTTCTGGTCATTGTGGCCAAAAAGCTCAATTTTCGTTTTAGTCAATCACTTTTCTTTGTCCATGTGATCAGCAGAATTTTCGGTCGAGTCTTGTGGTGTCGATTCCAGAGAAAGAGCTCCCTTCTTGCACCACGGCCTCTCAGTCCATGGTGATGTAAAACACTGTGCGCGCTGACACCTGTGTTCCATCAGCTTCCAATTCATTTTGCTGATTCTTGTTTGACTCATGATCATCCTGACCAATTGTCTCTCAGCAGCAGGTGATAGTTTGTGTTTTCTTCCAGACTGTGGCAGTGAGATCTTTAGCCGCTTTGAAATGGTTCCAAGCGACCTTCCTGACTTCTTCAAATCAATGATTTGCTTTTTCAGATCTTTACTAAGCTCCTCAGACTTCCCCACTGTAGTGTTTGTGTCTGAGACTAAAGAGTGGATCAGAAGGATCCTATTTAAATTGCCTCAGAGGAGTCACCAGGTGTAGTAAATTTTAATTGCTCACAAAAAGCTAAGAGGCAATACCATTAAGAATTAAGTCATTTTGGCATATTTTCAGAAGACCTATACTAAATCTATGAAAGAACCAAAATATGCAATTGTTTTTGTGACAAAGACACAAGGGTTTCAATTATTCCATCACAGAAAATGTAGAGTCACTGGAAAGTGAAGACTGCCATGATACATATGGAAAATTTTGTTCATGACTGCAACTTTCAATTTCAGTTTGAGAGAAAGGATGGTAAAAGTAAGTCAACAGGAATTAAAAACTAGGTGAAGCAGAAGCCCTCTGATGATTTGACATGATCCAGTAGCTTTATGGTCGAATCATCTGATTGTAAGTTAAGAGTTAAAATAACATTAGCTAACATTATTTGCGGCTATTTCATTACAATGAAATTACACGGTATGAACATGTGACTAAACATAACATAAATGGCATTAATACAATGTCTCATCGGTGAGCTTGACATCTGCCCGAGTAACGTTACATAAATTAGCATAGAAGTTGTGGACAATTTTTTCTGTTTTGCCAAAACTCCACATTCACAACAGTCCTCTTTCATTTAACAGCTTTTGTTTTGCTCTCCAACAGTACAGTAAATTGTAAGTCCTTCTGTTTCTCTGTATTGCATGTCGGCAGTTTGTCATCCACACCAATCCATTTTGGTCACGTACGTCTGCAGTTTTTTCGATCACGACCCAACCGAACATAGTTGGGGGCTGAAATGTAGATTTGCTGGTTAACGGAGAGCTTTGCCTTCCATTTTTAGCCCGCATTTCTGCTGACACAGTATGTAGCTTGTAATGAATGACAACATCTCCCATGATTTTTTTGCTCCTTAACATTGTCATCAAACAGCATCTTGGCAGAAATTGGATACTGTGCCTTGAAATAACATATGATACTAAGGAATGAAGAAACTTAAGTGAAGTTAGCCATTTTTTAAAAGAAAAGATCACAAAAAGGGCATTTAAAAAGCATGCATATGTGTGACTAAACCTTTTCTACGCCATTTATCACCTCACAACCTCAGATTTCATTTGTAAAGGAGTTTAAAAGAGTTGACCCTGAGGCTGGGAACTAATGGAGTAAACTACTGATCTGTGGACAAAACAAGCTTCACTCAACCAGGTACAACAGCAAACAGCTGCTCACACATCATGCTATGAGTGTTACCAAACTGACAGTGTCATGCACATTATTGTGATCTGAATGTCACTACATTATCACGTCTTCTTTGACATGAAGAAGAGTGTGTGAACCTTTATATCAAAAGGTTCACATGGTCATAATTTAGCGTATTACTGAAATTATGATGACATATTTTCTTTATTCCGAGTGATGTAATCTTCCGACAACGTAACCAGCAGTGGTCTGATCACCTGATTGCACACGACTGTATTTTCCAGGGTACTTCCCGTTTCTGCAGAACTGAAAGCATCTGTTCTGCAGCAACAGGGGCAAGTCGTGGCATGTTTTTGATGCCTGTACTGTGCAGTGTTGAGACTTCACATAGTTTTACAAGAGAATCAAGAGGTACACTGAGTGCACACATGTACATGTTTGATATTTAAGTCAGCGCCTGAGTGTTTAATTTATTTAAGTCAGCGCCTGAGTGTTTAATTTAATTAGAGGTGGTTTCGGTTGAATGAAATGCCTCATTGTTTGTAATCAGTGGAGAGCAAGTGGTTTGCCAGTACAATGCTTTGATGGGAAAAAAAATCGCGTGGCAAGTTGGTTATTTTGAATATTCTGTGTTTCCGTTTATATAATGCATGAAATTACATGAGTTCTCTGTACATTCTGAGAAACAGACACTGTGTTTAAACATCTTATCGCTATTATCAGGTAATTAGGACCGCAAATAGGCTTGTTGTTTTCCATTTAAAGTGCCCTCTGTGAGACAAAAATAAACCTTTATGGCGGACTTATGTAAGCGTGACTTCGAACAGCGTGGACTGTTGTGATGAAATGTTTTCCACGTGATGAACTGCAGCTAGTTTGCACCGGCTAGACGTCGTTTTATTTCCTATATGACGTTGCTCCTAACCTCGATCAATATCTGATATGTTTTTGTGTTTATTAGTCATCTAATATTGTTTGAAATCACCGTCTGGCACAAACAACACAAGTGTGTGTTCAACAAAGTGTGAATAAGGTATATGTTTGATGTTGCACCGCTGGTTAAAGGCTTCCAGAACAATGTTGTAAACAAGCGGAGGGAAGGAGGAACTTGGCAGACAAATGGGGATTCCTGAGCATACTGTACGTCACACTGAGAGTAGGCTACTTAAGCTTGACCCGCTATCAATAGTTCAAACCTGTTCCTTCTTGTCAAGCCACAACTACAGAGCTTTATAAGCACTGAGAGGAGAGAAAAAGCTGAATTTGTAAAGCTTTCTCGTCTGAGGAACAATCATATCTGTAATAATGGCTGGCCATGGTGAGTATCAGAGCAGATTTCATTGCGTTTATTTGATTTAAACTCCATCTACATAATAATTTGAGTTACAGATTATGTGTACCTAACCTGTCTTATCTAAACTTTGCCCTCAGATCTCACTGCTGCCATTGAGCTGTGTGCTCGCGAGCTCCGACAGGCTGGAGACGAATTATACTGGAGATACAAACTGCTGGAAATACTGATCAAGAACTACAAGACTGTCTCTAAAGTAAGATGAGACGTCCGACCGCATCGAAATGGATCGGATCTTGTGAACCTGGAAGGCGGTGAGCCAAAGCAGAAGAGTCTTGGATACAGACTCATCCCTGATTGGAAAATGGTGGCTCTCAAGTGGGATGTAAATACATGAGCTCGTGGAAACACCTTGCTGGAGTCACTAGATGTCAACCGGCAGTGGACTTGATTTAACACCGGAGCTCTACGCAGAAACAAACATGGCGGATGGTGTTGACCCACTGATTCAGACCTGTGGCTGACTGGACGAAAGAGGAACGTCAGTACAGAAGTTGTTGTCTGCTCCAGATGCTGATCGTCACATGTACATACTGTATGTGGACATTTATGCATATTGTACTCTGTTGGAAGGCTGTCACATTCATGTTAACTGAAGATTTGGAGGTAATGTGGTGCTGTGCTTATGGATACGCTCAAAACTCTTAAAAAAATGTTTGCTTGATGGGAGCATTTAATGGGTTGCTAATAAAGGATGCATATTCAGCCAACTTAATGCGTGGTCATGTGTACTATCTGTTGTTGTCCATGATAGAAAAGAGCGAGTGAATATGTGACTGCAGCTAACAGTCTGGTAAAAGGTTTAGCATTGGACACAAATCTACTGTTTTAGTTCAGATTTCATACCTAATTAAGCAATTTTTCTTAAACTAAAACCACATTAATCACAATAATTACTCATCAAGGGACAATCTCTCAAGCCTTCTCTGTATTTTTGTATGATTATTGTTTATTAATATTTGTTAGTAATGAAAAATTGCATCACAAATACAAAATGACTGACGGTGGTAGAAGTGTATTTATTATTCTAAGAAGAAACTTACATATACAAAAATGCTCTCTGATCAACTGTGCAGAGTAGGAAAAACTGATCACGTGTATGGCTGAGTCATTTTTTAGTCATCCATTATATTCAGGTCATCGGGGCCCGATGTGTTAGTTTAGTGACAAAATGATAAATAATGTTGTTATCTTATGTGATAGCTCATAACAATGAAATTGTGAATTATTGTGCACCCTGCACAGGTGTAAAAAAACACTTGGGAAGGTTTTACTATGATATCTATTAGTAGAAAATCTCTACCTGTAAATAGTGAATCAGTAAAAAAAATTACAAAATAATGTTTTTTAAAAATATTTTAAGCTTAATCAACCTGGCATTTCGTATATTACACTATATTTTTATTTTGTTTTTAAATTGAAGTGGTTCCTCATTTTTTTGACAGTAAATTCCTCTCATCCATGCTATTATTGTGGGCCTTTTTATTATAGATCATTGTTTTTCCGGGTCACCTGCAACTCTAATGTTGTTTGTCTCACTTTCAGGTGGATTATGTTGACAGCTGTTGACGCAGACTTAAATGAGTAATCTCAAACAGAAATAAGAAACAGGTTACTGACATCTTTGTTCAGATCCCACACACCCAGAGTCAACATACCTTTACCCTGCAGACCTTTTGACTCATTGCAGCAGGAATGCACAGGTGGAACAACTAACATTTACAATAAACCTGTTCCATAAAGAGGAACAGGAAGCCTCTCCAGTGAGCCAACATGTACCACACCAAACGCAGGACTGAGCTAAGCTAAATGTAATACGGTCACTGTTAATGTGAATAATTACACCTGCTTTGATGTGTTAAAAAGCCTGCTGGTAAAACAGTCCATTTGGGAGTTTATTACATGATATACAGCTCCATCTAGAGCAATAAAGCTCCTACACACCCCATAACACTCTGCAAGGCTTAAACAGACTTGCTGGATGTCATCTTTGAAGAAACAGTTCAGAAGGCACCTTCTGCTGGTAGAATGAGCCGAAGGTAGAAAACAGGTTAAAACAAGCCAACACGCAATAAAACTATCTGTGGTTGATTTTTTTGTGAATGTTCTTAAGAAACATTTTGCTTTTTTCTACAAAAAAAATCAAAAATTTCCCAAAAATGTTGAAAATGGGGACATCAGAAGTTTCACTCAGGGTTCTCGCCAGCGCATTTCAGCGTAACGGCCCATTACGCTGTCGTACTGGGCCGTTACGTTCAGTTTAAAAGATTACGCTGTGATTAGGGCCGCTACGCTGTTATTTTGACAGATAACAACATGTGCGTTTGTTTTTATCGACTGGGTGCCTATCTAGGTTAATTTATGTCTCCCCACCTCAGCCGTACTTTCCTGTCGATTGACCCGTTCCCGTCTAAAATTAAGAGTCGCTTCCAATCTCGGGGTTACAATTAGCATGTCTCGGTTGTTTCCGTGATGCCATGTATGGTGAATAGTGACCTAAATCACAAGCATTGGGAGCATGTGCGTGATGCTCATTGGCTGACATCTGGGCCGACCGCTTGCAAGATTTAGTGAAGGCTATTGCGCATGTGCGTGCGGGCGCATGCGGGAGGACCTGCCGTTACACTGTAAAAAAAAATCCTGGTAAGAACCCTATCACTGTGAAAATATTTTTTTCCCCCCACATTTTCAAACTTTAAAACGGGTCAGTTTGACCCGCAGGACGAAACGAGGGTTAAAGGAGCATAAGCTGATAACAGGTTAATTAAAATAAAAATGAGATAAAAGAGGGAAAATTTGCTTATTTTATGCAAGGTATTGATTTTTGTTGTGAACGTTTTTGAGGAAAACTAAGCAGCTATAAATAAGCCGGCATTTCATAATTACGTTCTTGGGTCTTTTGCCTGTTATTGTAAGTGATAGCTCTTAAACACACTTTTGAACCTGGTTTTAGCGACAACTAAACATCTGCACTACTCTGTATAGGAAGTTCGAGAGCAGGGGTGTCAAACTCATTTTGGTCCAGGGGCCACATACGGCCTAATTTGATCTCAAAGGGGCCGGACCAGTAAACTTATAGCATAATTACCGAGAAGTAACAATAAGTCTAAGTTTTCTGATGTTTTAGTGCAAAGGAGAGCAAGTATATTAGAAAAATCTTTATATGTAATGAACCGTCCTTTTAAAAATTATATTAGAAACAACCAGAGATTAAAGTAAGTGTAATTTCAACAACACTATGACTCAGTTTAACATTTATTTGTGTGCATTGTGCATTACAACTGATCACAGTGATTGTACAATGGCACAACATATTTAGTCACAGGTATGTGTAACTTAAAAACATAGTCCCGGAATTTAAAAAAACATCAAACTTATCAAGATATAGAAATTTTTTAAAGTCCTCTGCACACCTTTAAATCTAAACTAGCAGCTATTTTATACAAACAGTTAAGAAAGTAAAGTTGTCACCTGCCTTGTTTATGTATAAATGTACATGTAAAATACACATAAAAACTACATACATAACATGAATGCATCCATTAGAAATAATATTCCACTCAACCAAACACTTTTGTAGTGAATCTGATGACCAACACTGAATTTCACAGTATTTACTACAGCAGCAAGTTTTCATTTAGCAACTGTTTTTTCCCCTAGGGCAACAATGTTTAAAGCAGCATTTTACAGGATTTATTCTTGCTTCGTATTTGCTCCTGAAACTTGACATCTTTTAGCCTGCACAAGTGCATCAGTATCAGGCATCATGTCCTGAGCAGCAGCCAACTTCAGCATGTGTGAGCTTTGTGCGCACTTTTGTTTTATCAATGCTCATTACTGAGAAAACTTGCTCACAAAGATAGTTCGTCCCAAACGTGCACAACATTTTTGCAGCCAGTGCTGTTAATTTAGGGTAGCCTGGAAGGAGATGCTGATCAAATGTTTCCAAGCCCACCGAGGCAAATCTGTCCTTCAGTTCTACATCACACTGCAAATCCATTATTTCAAGTTGCATGTCAGAGGGCACATCAGAAGCTTTGACTGTGAATGGTGAGCGAAAAACTGCGAATTCTGTCTCGAGTTCGCCAAAGACCTGAAATCGTTTCTCAAACTCCCACAGCAATCCCGTCATCTTGTCTTTGTACTTGCTCATGTCAGCATTGCCGCTGGTTGCGCATACATCTCTTAAACAGGGGGAATGAGCAGTGTCACCGCATGCAAGCTGCATCTCTCACAATTTGAACTTCAACTTGAATGCACGTATGCTGTCATAACACTGGGTGATAATTTTTTGCGACCTTGTAACATTTTGTTCAGATTATTCAAGTGCTCTGTAACGTCAACTATAAATGCAAGGTCCCGCAGCCATTGTTGGCTTTTAATTCCACAACAGGTTTCCCTTTTTTCTCCGTGAACTGTCCGATGTCCCACGAAGATCGAAGAAGCGCTTTAGCACAGCACTTCGGCTTAGCCACCTTACTTCAGTGTGGTACGGCAGGCCATGGGTGATGTTACTGTCACTGAGAAGCCAGTCAAACTGACCACGGTTCGAACCTCTGGCTCGGACAAAAACTAACAGTTCGGACAACCACCTCCACAACGTGATCCATTTTAACGACTTACAGCACAACACCTCCTGTTACAAAATACAGTGGAATGTCCAAAAACAACTCCCTCCATTTGCGACTTTGTCTTTAAACTTTGCCACAACACCCGCCTTTTTCCCGATCACTTATGGTGCACCATCTGTAGCCAGGCTGACAGTACGGGACCAGTCCGACCCTGTCCAGCACCGACAGCACGGAAAATGTCGTCGGCTGTTACGGTGTCTAACATCGGCACCGACTCAAGCAACTCCTCTGTGACATTCAAAGTCTTGTCAACTCCACGAATGAATATGGCCAGCTGAGCAACGTCCGTAATATCAGCGCTCTCATCTGTTGCAACAGAAAATGCCAGAAATGACTCCACTTTGCCTTACGATTTCTACAGCCTTCAGCATCCAAGTTTTAACGAACTCCCCCTCAGAGTACAGCTTTGATGCCAACGCTGTTTTGCTAGCTATTAGGTAGATGGCTTTCACTGCAGCATCTCTGACCTCATGGCTCCAGGTGAAAACAGATTGCCATTTCCTCAAACCCGCTAACAATTCATTTATGTTCTGTCTTTTCAGTTCTCCTTGCAAGCTGTTGTATTTTTCGCCATGCCGAGTCTCATAGTGGCGCCGAAGATAAAATCCCTTGCTTGCATACACACCAAGCACACATCTTTGTCATTCACCTCAGTGAACGAACAGGAAGTGGTCCATTTGTCTTGGAAAATCCTACTCGATGTTCACTATTTTATTTGTTGTCAAAGATGTCTTGCGTGTCAGGGCCAGCAGAAAAGCAGGTGAAATTTCAATAGACAAAACGCCAACCACAGACCCGGATTCCGTATCGCTGCCATCTGCCGCAAGCGCCGAGTGCTGTGTCACACTCATAGACTGTATATATAGTGGACGTAGCATCTGGCTCCAGAATTGAAGCCAACCCGGAAGTGTCAAAAACTTGCAATATCACGCCGTCCGCTAGGGTTGGCTCCAAAAAGCTTTTTCTCCATAGACCCCAATTCATTTTTGGAGAAAATAAAATTTGATAGACTGATTTTCTACAGCTCAGGATTTTTTTAACCGTTAGTTTTCATGGTCAAAATGAGAGATCAGGTGACTGATCTTAAAATAAATCAATACTGAATTTTAAATATATCGTTAAAGTTGGCGGAGCCAGGGGGCGTGGCTATACTTGATGGACAGCAACAGAAGCCTCTGCGGTAAAACGTGGGCGGGATAAGAGAGTCCTCAGCCAACCCTGCCCCTAGTTGCTCTCCGATCCAGTCTGTTTGATGACGCTTTTTACGTCACTGGCTCCAAAAAATCCAAAACGGCGACCAGGAAGTAGCAAAATCCGGGCTTCATTTTCTTGGCGTTGAATCCAACGGGTGACGTCACGGTTAGTTTACGCCTGGTCACACTGTCCGCGGGGCGCCCCTAGCAGACAATATGGGAACTGCAGTTTGATCAAACAATGCAGTAGTAATGTAGGTCATAATTTTTTGATATTGCAGATGTATTCGACGGGCCGGGTCGGACCCTCTGGCAGTTCGGTACCGGTCTGCGGAATGTATGTGTGACCCCTCCGCACACAGTATACATTACAAGTAATCTTCTCAACCACACACTGTGTCATCCCAAATATGAAAATGCACAAAATGGCACATCCACCGTTTGAAACCAAACCTACTACATCTGTTATAGGTAATGGAACAATTAAAACAAATGAACAAACTAGGTAACATTGTGTTCAAAGACTCAGTGTATTGATAGACTGAAAATAAGGTAACAAGAATGCAGGGCAAGAAGTAAATTTAAGGTACACAAGGTAGAAAGAAATCATGAAAAGAAATTGATGTTAGTTAAATAAGAAGCTTAAATGGAAGTCTGAGCTTCTGTATAAGTTTTAGATTGTAATGAACAGTTGCAACATTGAAGTAGTGAAGAAATGGAATTTGTAAATGGTGCTAATGCATATCAGCAGCATCTAAGCAAATGTACTGGAGCTTTAAAGGTGTTTTGTGTTGTGAAAGTTACATGGTGTCACATGAGCAACTGATGGTTAGTGTGAAGCAGGTGGTTCCCACGCACAGAGTGTGCGGCAGGATCTTCCTGCATGGTGTTTGTATGTTCTCTCTGTGCATATGTGAGTTTTCTCCAGGTACTCTGGCTTCCTCCCGCAGTCCAATTACATGCTGAGGTTAATTGGTAACTCCAAAAATTGTCCATAGGTCATCCTGGTTAGGTCATATGGTGACCTGTCCAGGGTTTCCCTACCTTCAGTCAAAGTCAGCTGGGATAGACTCCAGCCCCACTGCAACCATAACTAGACGAGCCCTCAGCAGAGGGCAGAACCACGCCCTCTACTGGCGAAAACCCTGTCCTCACTATACAAATGGTGCAATATGTATCAATTTTGATCATCGTACGTATCTCCCTTCCTACTTGATCTGCTGACCTGTAACTCGACAACTGAGCAGGGGACCTTAGATTGATCTTCAGTGCCAAGTTTGATTATCCTGACTTCAGCACTTGCAGAGATATCGGAACGGACATAGCCACATACATACATACATACATACTTACCCAGCCAGATACCGCACTGAATGCAGTAACCCCGCTGACGTTCGTCAGGCGTGGTTAAGGAGGATTACATGGTATAGAGATGATGGACGGTTCATGGTTCCATAATTTTCACATTATGTTTAATAATATGGCAGCTTATTTCCTGGTTGGGACCACAAACATTAATTGACGTGGCAGATGCTAATGCTAAAAACTCAGCACATGCCCGGGCCGCACCACTCCCTGTAAAACTACCAATTTACATTTGTAAACTATCCTAAAAGTCCAACAAACAGATTCTACAATGGTAATTAGTAAGTCTTCGAGGGACTGATAGAATATTTTGTCTCTTGGACAGAGCTACGCTAACACTTTTCCCTGTTCCCAGTCTTTATGCTAAGCTAAGCTAAACTAAGCTAAACTGCTGGCTGTAGCATATTTGGCCTCATAAACATGAGTGATATTAATATTTGTATGAAAATAAACATACATACCAAATTATTGAATTAAAATGTAAATTAATTCTCCAACTAATTATTTATTGTGCAGGCTAATATGTAATACAAATATAAACATTACTATTTCCCAGAACTTAAGATAAATCCTAAAATTGCTGATGGATTTTGTCAAACAATGAAAAGAATTAAACAAAGAAGTAAAACATTCAATTTAACACAAAGCAGCAAACGCCTCACATTATTAAGGTAACCAAAAAAATTGGCATTTTTGCAAAACAAATTATTTACACAATTAATAAAACATCTTAATTAATTTTAGTGATGCGTTGATTAAAATTTTAAAAAAAATCTATTGGTAAATATACACAAAAAGTTAAATAAAACCCGCAGCAGAACATTGTAAATTCAGGCACTTAAAGGATCCTTACTTTATTTTGTGTGGTAATACAAAAAGCATACAGAATTATAGAGGATAGGAGAGAAGATCCCTTTCATTGAATGTCATTAGATCGTACACATAAAATGACTAATAATTACATACAAGCCTTTTCTCTGTAGCTACATCCACAAGTACTCCAACCTTCCACCAGTAGCATGCATGGTCTCTGCTGCAAACGCATCTCAACAGTTCTTCATACCCATCAGTATGTTGTAGGTTGAAAAAAAAAGAAAAAAAAGACAGAACTATACTGTAAGTATGCCATCAAACAATATGTGATGCAACTCCATCCACAGATCACTCTCATCACACCAGAACATTGTCTATAATCTTGACTTTAGAAGGTTTCCCAGAGCTGCACTGACGCATGTTGGGAGTTAGTTTTTCTTCCAAATGACTGCATGTTGGTTAAATGTTTCAGTCATTGACAAGGATTAGTCTGGGCCCAAGTAACCCTCCCATCGTCTGCATGTAGAAAACAATACGACAAGCCCACATGGGTGTATTAGACAGAAAGAACATCTAATTATGACATGACATACAAACTGAGAGATACATCATATTGCAAGAGGGAAAGGATCAGCTCACCCGAATTCCACAAAACATTTCCTCACTTCCCTGTAGTGGTAACTAGTGGCATAGAATAATCCACCCAACATGCAGGTTTTATAGGGATCGTTTCTTAAGTGGAAGGAGAACAGTTTATTGTCAAACGTGCTTGAGATGCTGCCTATGATGAGAATTTTTCAGCTCACCCTCGCTGTATTCAGATAGACAAACATCCCAAAGAGCAAACAATATCGTGACTGCCTGCCTGCATGATTAGATACCACTACAGTTAAGTGAGAAAAAACGTCTTCTGTAATATATATATGTATATAAATTTGGGTGAATCAACCCTTTAACATTTACTAAACTGAAGCTAGCTCGTTTGGCTAACAATATTCAGCCTATTAGTATAAGCAGCCACTAACGATCATTGCAAATTTTGTGTCGCGTGTTTAAAGATCCACATGTGAACAGATCAGAACCTGCACTTCCTGCATCTTTACATCTTGATTCGGTATTAAAAAAATAGCAGAAGCATTGTAATTTATTTTTTCAGATGTGTAGAGGAATGATTTTAAAGTATGCACATAGCTCAATAGCTGTAGAGAAAATAAGTGAGATCTTTTTTTTTTTTTTTTTACCATAGTTGCCAAGGTTCATAATTATCAATCTCTTCTCAACCCATGAAAAATACCTATAAATACTATCCTACCTACAGGGCTATTGACTGTGCAAAATAGCTGATAAATGGCAGGCTACTCCAAGCATCGACTAGCAACATAAATAGAAATGGAAGACTAGCCACATTCTATAAACTCAGAATGGACCCTCGCAAAAAAAAAAAAAATAATAATAATAAAAGGAATTTGTCAGAGTTGAGGTTTAATTCTTCATTTAGGCCAAATTTTATTAGAGGCAAATGATCCACCACACGCTTACTGATGCAGGAACTGAACTCAAGTGTTTATCCTCTCTGTCCTCCTCAAAATACAATGAGGAAGAAAGCAGGAAAGAAATAAAATGTGGTAAACATTCAGGTAGTCTGCTCTAACGGTAACCCTAAGCATGTACTCCCAACACGAGTGGGAATGAACGGGTGGAAGCAGGAGTGCAAGAGCATCAATAGCCGTGTGAGCTGCTATCCTTTATCCTTGCATAAGCATGTGGGAGAGTATGGAGACCAGCTTTCAGGTTCTGGGCTGAGCTTGAAGTAAAGTAGAGATGATGTTCCCGTGGTGTAGAAGGGAAACTTGGCCCCAGTGAATATCTTCATTTCCACCATGACTACTGTGGCTGCCACCTGCTGTGTTCTCTGATGTCATCTAACATTAACAGAAACCCATCTGTTCATAGTGTTGATGTTTTTTGTTTTTTTAAGTAAATCCAGCTTTACAGCGGCAGATTATTTACCTCAGCCAGTCGTTTTTCATTTAGAGACCGTTCCATCCAGCCAACTGTTACTTGGTGAAGCCCACCACCAATCAGATTGCACTGTGATAATATGGACAACCACCAAAACGCCATCCGGAATAGATGTATAAACAGGCTCCCCAACCAAAATAGATTGTCTCATTAGAGTGAAGTCTGTCTCATTAAGTGAAGTCCTTCAACCAATTAAATAACACAGACCATAGCCAGATCTTTCAGTCCAAGTAATCAGGTATTTTCATTTAGTGAATGCCGCCACCACAGCCCACATCAGTTCGTTGGCGTTGGGCTTTGTGCTCTCTTTCTCGGGCTCCAGCTCTAGCAGAGTGTGGACTCTCTTCATGCCCAGGTCGTACTGGTCGTCTTGGAGGGGGGCAAAGGCGTTCTCGAGGACGTCAGATGAATGAGCCAGAAGAATCAGGGCCAGAACTCGCTTGTCCATGCGGTGGGGATCATTGACCCACTTCTCCAAAACAGAGTCCTGGACCTTCTTGACAAGGCGCTGCAGACAACGACATGAATGGGTGTTTTACAGATAGCTTTTACAAGATCAAATTCAGAGAATAAACACAGCAGAAGTACGGCAACAATACACTTTTTAAAAGAGAGCTTAGTGAGAATCCACAACACACACATTTCTGCGTGTTAACAATGAAGCTGCAGTTTTAGCATATAGATTGAAAACAAGAGGAAACAACTGGTCAGTCACAAACCAGTTTGTTGGGTTAAACCTGCAAGAGTGACAGAGCAGTTTTTACCCCTCAAGATAAAACTGCACTGTTGCTAATTAGCATAGATTGCTAGAGGATGTTTTATTCGCTTTCCTACGAATTCTATACTAAAATGAGGACTGTATCCACTACATGAAGCACAAATCTAAAAATAATCTAGTTTGCAACATTATTATGCTTTTCTGTAATGCCGGATCAAAAGCAAAGCTACATTTGAACTATAAGAGGAACAAAAAGAAAAAGTCAGCCTTGTAGCTTTATGCTGCAACAACAAAGAACATCCTTACAACCAGAAAGAAAAATGCTCTTTTCTGCTCCACCGAGTACTGATGGCTAATGAGTTTTAGTCTACCCTTTTCACCATCAATAATAATGTTAAAACAGTATTTTATTTCATTTTTAATACGGTAGCTTTAAATTATTAAATTGAAGAAAGAGGGTTGAGAAATATTAATAACATTTGCTTGCTGCCAAACTGAGCCCTAAAAGGAGACCCAGAGACAAAATAAACACGCATGCATGTTTTGTTCGCAGCATTATTGAAGAGGAAGGACCACAGCAGAATTTAAATAAGCCAAAGTATACATTTCCCTCGATTCTTCTGGAAAGATGGCCCCTTCGTGAGTTCCATTACAAAAGAAACTGTGTAATTAAAAGTCAAACTCATGGAAAATGAAGCTGAAGGTGTGACTGTTTCTCTCATGAAAGCACACTGAACAAAAATAATTGTGGTGCAATTAATAACTTCCAAGAGCTATTTTAACTCCTTTACTTGCGAAGCTTGACTGACTGGATTTCACAACAAAGACCAAGACAGCATTCTTGCACCATACCTGTTTAATGGTGCTGTTGGTGAGTGGATGTGTAGTCATGTCAAAAAGCAGGAAGTTCTGTTTCTCTGTGGTGAGAACCCCTTTCTCTACCAGGTTTTTTGCCAGGCGTTCTCGGACATTTCTCAGCTGGTAGTGCAGCTTGAGGGGATTCCAGGTCTCTCCTGCAAGACAACAGGAGATCCACTTTTAGTGAGAACAAATACTACTGTGTACATCGATATCATTTCATTGCTTTACCTGTTTATGGTGAAGAAAATTCTTTATGGTGCGGATGTGTTACAATGAAGACAATGCCCATAAACTAGAACCTTATCGATGACTGCTTCTTTGTCAACTACTATTATTTGATGAAATAAACTGTTGATATGTTTTTGTCCAACAGATTAAAGTAACCCCGATCAATCTGATGTCATACAAAGGCAAAAACAGAACAAGGTATGAAGATAAAAACATCTACATGTCCATCAGTGAGGTGTACCACGAAGCTAGTTTGACATAGCTAGCTTCTTTCTGGCTGCACCACATCATCATTCTGCTACAGGAGATTAAAAAACGCTCTAGTAAAGGATCCTGCTTCGGTGTTCTTTCAAAACAGTGACGATGGAATTGTAGTGATGGAACATTTTCACGCAAGGGGACGAGCACTGAGATTAAAATGGATAATCCACCAGAGAATCTAGCATGGCTGTCTTACGGCATGATCCAAATCCTCAGCAAAACGCAAGATTTTCACTGTGTATTCTTGGTTCCTGTCGTGAAGAAAACGGTAACACAGAGATAACGGAATGGAAGGACAAAGCTGCCTGAAATGAGCAACCAATGACAGATTTATACCTGAAATCACAAACTTAGATTAAAGCTGGGTAGACAAAACCTAAAACCCCTACTGACATTCTTTGTTAACTCAGGCTTTCTTCACCAGATTCTGTGCATGCTCTCATGAAAGAGGCCTTTTTCGCACCATGCTTTTGCCTGCATAAAATGTACAGACTGTGTGCCGCCTACTTCAGTCAAGAAAAACAGGTTTTTATAATGGAGGGCTAAGAAGAACACAAAAATTATGGTAAAAAGGTTATGCTGCTGCAAATGATGGAAGAAAGGAATGCGGGTCAAAAATTGATCCTCCTGTAACTTAATATATTTATTTTGCCACTGAATGCAGCTGATTATTAGAACTCTGACAATATAGACTTCACACATTTAAACTTGATACTCATTTAGGTAACTATACAGCTTTGTTCAGTGGGATAAATAAACTTATGGCTCAACAGGTTTATGGGTATAACATAGTCCCTCAGCTGAGACTATATTGCTCATAGAGAATATCCTTAGGAAAACAATAAAAGCCCATATAAATCCCAACTATGAACAGAACCTCCTCTAGGGCAGGTTAGCTGTGTAGCATAAGTTATGGTGGTGATCTCAGTAGGTAAAAAGACAGCCACCTTTGTGACATTGCAAACTCTGGCTGCAGGCTGAACATACCTCGCCAACACATTAACCTTGCTTCATAATACATCCCTCAGGTGGAACCACGAGTAGATTACAGAAAAGTTCGGTTAGCAAACCCAGCATGACTTATCTCACCACTTAGTAACTCTATCCAGCTCTGGACAGTCTCTGGAGGTTGGGTTTCTTTGATGTGCCTCAAGGCCTCATCCAGTAGCACGTCTCCTGTTGGAGCATCGGACTTGCAGATCACCTTGCCAAACAAAAGAGACCATATTTAACTAGGGTGATGGATATCGTCTGCCTAGCTCTGACCTAGCATTGCATCCTGGGTGAACAGGATTTACAGGGAGTGAGAGGTGTGAGATTGTTGGCAAGAAGAAATACAAACAAAACCAAAGAGAGGTGAACATCCAGAACTAAACACAGGCATAGATTTCAGGG
Organism: Acanthochromis polyacanthus; assembly: GCF_021347895.1. NCBI lineage: Eukaryota > Metazoa > Chordata > Actinopteri > Pomacentridae > Acanthochromis > Acanthochromis polyacanthus. The sequence goes on from NC_067130.1 coordinate 12,827,081, forward strand.
GTCATGCAAGAGATATACCCAGCTTAATATATTACAATACATGTATTTGCCCCACCCTCCAATAAGAACATGAAAAAAAAAGCACAGGACTTCATCAAACTTTTCTCAAAGATGCGGCAATGTACCTAACAGAGCTGGGTCTTTTTTTCTTTAAGATACAAATATGTCCAGAAAGGATTGGACATTTAGGGTTTTATGAATTAAATAGCTAATGTTTTACATAAATAGATAAAACCTGGATATTTATAAAGAGTAAATGATGCCTCCTGTATGTGTGTTGACTCATGACGCAGAGTTTATTCACTCCAAAGCAACTTTTCAAACATTTGCTTCTAATTTGCTCAAGGTTTTTCTGGAAACACGACTTTTCAGAGCAACTTTTTCGTAGCGTTCATGCAAAAATCCAGAAAACAGCACTTGGAATGTTGGACTTTTTGGTTTTGATTGTGTCTTCTGTTTGATTTAAGGTTTACTCTCACAACACATCAGAGACAGAAGAAAATCTGTTAATGTTAATGTTATCTAGATTTAGTGTATATATGAAGACTTAGTGTTTCTCTTAAAGAGCGTCAGAGAATAAAAGAATAATAGTTTTGCTGCTGGTGTGTTGAGTCACCGACATAAAATCATTAACTGAAGGACAGAAATCATAATTATGTGGATAAAAAAATATTTAGCGATCAACATTAATAACAATTACACATCTGTGAATCAATGCAATATTGTCAAAATGATATATTTGTAAGAATTTACAAAGAACGCCTTAATTTTTTTTACAGTCAGCCAGGACAACATTGCTCTTGCCCCAGTGTGTATGTTCTCCTGAGCATCCCAGAAGAAAAGTTGATCTCTGAAAGCTTGCCTGCATTACATTCCAGTTATACACTGCTCAAAAAATTTAAGGGAACACTTTAATCCTTGATATAGGCTGCGTAATTTATTGACAACAAAATGACCTAAGACTAGACCAAAATTATTAACCCACTGAGAGGAGGATATACCATCACTTCCTGGTTGTACAGATCAATATACCAGACGTTTAATTGAATTAGTTTTCAACTCAGATTGCACTTAATTGTTTGAGCTGTGTATTTGGAATTGTCACCTGCATCCTGAATTTTGTGTTTTCCTTCACATGAATGAAGATATTTCAAGCGTTAATTGATGCAGAAAAAGGAGCAAATTGAAGCATGACATTTCACAAGTATGCACATTCAAACGACATCTATGCGTGTGTTGCTACTTGAGATAATCTGTCATGGCTGAATCAACTCTCCTTATTTTCCTTCCAAACATCTGAATACATGGTCATGTCCCTCACCTTCCTGGCGAGCAGGCTTTTCCTTCTCACACCGCAGGCCTCCAGCTGTAGCCTCCCCCTGAGGGCCAGCTCCACCAGCATACACCCGCGGAGGCCGGAAGAAATACAGTCGTTCCAGAAAGACGTGTAGCCCTGGAAGGAGGAGTGAGAAGAAGAAGAAGAAAAAAACACCTGCTTACTTAGCTGACGTGTTGGTTGGTGGACATGCAAAGCGGGTAGCGGTACGTCCAGGCTGGAGAAAGGGGGGAGTCACGTCGCAGCTGGCGAGTTGTCAAGAAAACTGGACAGGTAACGCAAGAAACGAGAGCAACGTAGCTAAAACTGCTAAGTTAGCTTCGGGTAATTTTGATGTCACTCGAGCAATACCAACAAACACAACAACTGTTAGCAAACTAAGCTAATGATATCTTGACATCTTCACGTACAAGCTAATTGACAGGTTTGCTAATAAGCTACACAGCAACACATTTTTCACGCGAACCCACGAAACATTGACTACAACCCGAATAAGCCAAGTTAGCTTTGTTGACACTTGCAAACACATTTGGTGACGCAACGTAAACATTATGTTAGCTAGTGTTGCATATAACGAACAAGTTACTAGCTAGCCTGGCGGACGGATTACAGACTGCCCACACCTCTCGATCCTTGAGGCCCAAGAGCAGCACTTCCTCCATGAGCGTGAGCCTGGTTTCCTTCGAGTCCCCCTTGTCGTCGTCTTCCTCCTCCCCGCGGCGCACCTCGTCCTCCTCCCCGCCGGACTCCCGATCCTTGTCGGCGGCGGCGCTGCGAATGGCCTCGGTCCTCCGCTGGACGAGGCCCGAGGTTCTCTGCGTGAGAGAAGTCATAGCTGCGGCTGCGAAACGAACAGATCCAGAGAAAAGCGTCTGCCTCGACCAGAGAGGAAGCCCCGCAGCATGTAACCTGGATGTTAAAGGAGAAAACACCGAAACGGCAGACCGATCGCGAGGAGACGGCCGTTGGCGTTAAGCTCGGCTCGGGATTCCTGCATAGACTCTGCCCACTTCCTGATCCAACATGGTGGCGCTGCCTGTGACGTCGACTGTGCTCTAAGCGGCTGAGCCGTGAACGCGTCTCTCGTGGTGCTTTCAGGGCTGTCGGAAATACCAAGTGCAACGCAATATAGTCGAAAAGAGGCGTTGTTATGGTCTTAAAACACTGGGTGCTTATGCTTAGTCCAACCCACAAATCAACCAACATACTGACAACTCTGACATTATAAAATAATAAAAACAGCACAAGCTATAATTATGAACACAAAGTGTATCGATGGTGTGCTGCCTACTCCAGTCACGAGGAACAGATTGTTATAGTGGAGAGCTATGGCAGATATAAAAGATAATTCTGGTACAAAGTGCTGTTATTGAAAGTGATGCTAGAGGGGAATTCTTGTTGAAGACTTTTATTCTTGTGGATTAATGTATTTATTTTAACATTCAGTGCACTCCAAATGCAGCTGCTTATTTCTAACAATTGTAATTTTCACCTAATGAAGGATAGCACTTTGGTTGTTGTCCATATCACTGTCGAATTAATGGTACTAATTTAATTGTTGTAATAAATATCAATAGACTAATCAGATTTCCTAAACTGTGTTCTATTAGCTGAGGTCTCATAAATCTTTACATCAATAATTCTTGATTGCACAGTTTTCCTGTTATTGCATTTTCAGAGTAAAATGAATATACAATGAGAGACACTGTGCTCTAGGCAAAGTCTTCATTTCTTTCTCTCAGTCCACATAAATAGCACAGTGAGTGAAGGTAGCTGGAACAGTGGTTCTCAAACTGTTTGCCTTGGAATTAGTATTCATTTTGCTGATGCACACAGCTAAAGGCATGCCTTGTGACAAAACCTCGACTACACCAGGGTTGCCACATTTTAGCTACCAGTAGAAATGAGAATATAAATCTTATCAGCTATTAATGCTCATTATTATAATAATTATTATTGTTATTATTATAATGAAAATGTAATTCAATTTCATCGTAAATTGAGTGACTAACCCTTAAAATTGCCCTGGAGTAGGAGCTTGTAAGGGGAGAAAGTTCACCTATAAAGTCTCCTAACACAATACCCCAAATACATAATTAATAATGATGAGTGGAGGTCTGATGCCTTGAGGTGACGCATAACACTACGTGTTACACCGAACAGTGTTTCTGATCCACAAATTGACTTTAATAAAGCTTTAGAAAATATGATTTGAGATACTTCTGTAAAAGCAGATAAAGTGATATTGCACACCTATACTGAGCTGTTATGAAATTTGGCTGTTTTGAAACACAAAACATAGAGCATGTCTTATAAAAACAAAAAAGATGTTGTTATACAGCATATACACTACTGTTCAAAAGTTTGGGGTCACTTAGAAATGTCCTTATTTTTAAAGAAAAGCATTTTTTTCAAGGAAAATAGCATTAAATGAATCATAAATACAGTCTAGACATTGTTAATGTGTTAAATGACTGTTCTAGCTAGAAAAGGCTGATTTTTAATTGAATATATAGAGGTACAGAGGAACATTTCCAGCAACCATCACTCCTGTGTTCTAGTGCTACATTGTGTTAGCTAATGGTGTTGAAATACTAATTGATGGTTAGAAAACTCTTGTGCAGCTATGTTAGCATATGAATAAAATGTGAGTTTTCATGGAAAACATGAAATTGCCTGCGTGACCCCAAACTTTTGAACGATTGTCTACACTATAGAAAGGAGTCATGTCGCAGCTGGCGAGTTGTCAAGAAAACTGGACAGGTAACGCAAGAAACGAGTGCTACATAACTAAAACTGCTAAGTTTGCTTTGGGTAATTTTGATGTTACTCGAGCAAAACCAACAAACACAACAACTGTTAGCTAACTAAGCTAATGGTATCCTGACATCTTCATGTACAAGCTAATTGGTAAGTAAAGTTTTTAAGCAACTTCAAGTTTCTGTTAATATCTTTCTTTAAAAAACTGTATGGCATGTACTGACTGCATGACCAGACTTTGCTTTCATTGATATGCAGCATTTTCCTTTAGATATACATTGAAGGTACCAGACAATTACTAAATAAATTCTAACAAAAGAAAAGAAGGGCTTAGAGTTTAGAAGATTTGCAAGAGTCATAACTTCAGCGCAAAAGTAAAAAAAAACAAAACAAAAAAAAAAAACAAATCTCAGTTGCATTATTCACTATAGCTCTTTGACTTTTGAGAGTTTGCAGGCAAAAATCCCAATAAATTTCAACTGTGTCCATATCTCTATAATTATCACAGAAATGCCGAGAAGCTGAACAAAGAAACAAGAGTACAGACACAAATACCTGCTAATTATAGTAAAAATGTATCTTGATGAGTGACTGTTTATATAATAATTATGTCTATTTTATTGTTGTATAATCTCTTTTTGTACAAATCTGATCTTGCTTGGAAACTTTTGGCATGTGGTGTATATTTATTAATAAAAAAGGAAAAAAAAATCCCTCAAGAAATGATGTAATACCAAGTGTCACCACAAGGTGTCAGGCTCTGTGTAGAAAATATCATTGCTCTGCCTCCTTTTCCTTTGCTTTCATAACTTCTCAGGTGCTGCTGAATCCTCATATATTTGGTCAAAATCTCTGAGAATATACTTAGACTACCTATAGATTTTAAATAAACTGGTAAGAAGGAAAAGCTAGCTTATTAATTCACTCTACATTAGTGTTATTTTTACATTTCTGGGATCGTCATTGTCGGTATCTCTGTTGGCTTGAGCTGCTGTATGTCGGTTGTTATAGGAACACTTCACCCTGACAGAGGTCCACCACTGATGATGATTTGGCAAATAAACTCCCAAATGTCCTCCACTTGACCTCACTCCCCTTCCATCTCCTGCACGCCAATATCTTCTGCAACTTTCTGAAAGAGAGGTGTAGCAGCAAACCTCAGGCCATATGCATGTATACAGGTCTGGATTGTCATCTGGTCTATTTTATGGCAGATATTTTGCCTCATAGCAGGAAAGGCGCAGGTGGAACTAATAACGTTAATAAACCGACGTTCATGAAAACCTGGCCCTGGAACTGGAACGACTTATTCATGTCATTAGTTACACTTGTGATTTTCCCGCTCTGATGTCAAATGTCTCCCGTTAAAAAAATGTCCTTGTGCACATCAGAAGAAACAGAATTTGTTGCTGTGCTTACAAAATGTTCCACTTAATAGAAATATCACATTCCATCTGTTGTTTTCTTGTGTTCTAACTCCCAAACTAGAACACAGGAAAATCATTTGCAGGGTTTTTGGTCACTGTATGCAAAAAGAATGGAAAATATTCAAATATCCTCAAGTAAAGTCTTATGCAAATAGGCTGGACAAGGCTTCTAACATGTTTTTCTTTAATGCTGTACCAACTTATGCGATAGAATATTCAATAGTCTTCAAAGACAGTGAAAGGTACTGCTAAACTGGTTGTGCAAATGAGTATGAGGCAGTTTTCATGCTTGGAATATCAACAGTTATGCATCAAGTGTAAATACAGCTTGTGTTTTGTCCTGCAGTTAATAATATAGAGTAGCTCTGTTGTTTCTGCACAAAAAATATGTTTTCTTGTTATTTTTTGTTCCAATTTTGCAGCATGACATTATAAATGTACTTTATTGTTCAAAATAGCACTTTTGTTGAGGGATTATAACTACATGAGCCCCAAAGTTAATTTCTTTAGTGATATTGAGGCGTCACGGTATTGCGTTCGCTCCTGTTTTTTAAGATGTTCTTAGAGTTGCTCCTGTGAGAAGTGAGTCTGCATTCAATCTGCCGATGAGGAGGAGTCCCACTGGGAGACGTAGCTGTCCTTGTATGGTTAGTTTAGTCAGGTATTTATTTTGTCGGGCTCTCTCCTCTCCAGCTGTAAAAAATACACAGACAACAAGACAGTCTGTGTTTGTGAATTGTTTTTGCAACTCCTCCAAGTCTAAATTTAAACCCGAGGCAAAAAAAAAAAGCTTTGAGCAAATATGAATTCAGTTCCTGAAAACAAGAAAATCTTCCAGCAGACGAACGAACACTGTAAATTATGTTGATTACTGGAGTAAAATGAGGTTAGATCCAATTAACACTGTTGATATTTAGGCTACGTTGTTGAGGGTTCTCTAAGCAATGTTTCTGATTTCATTAAGCAGTATGATCGTTATCAGCAAGAGTTCCTGAATGGTAATGAGTAAAGTCAACAACTTGGTCTCTGGCCTGCGTGTTTCATAAAGTGAAATGAATTATCTAGTCTATTTGGGATTAAACTCTGAATAACTATGTCATAAAATTATGAACCCAGGATATTAAATCGTGTGTTCTCTTGAAGAGGAAATGTTTGTAAGTGCCTACAGATCACATGCAGCAACCACAACAGATCTGGAACAAGAGGATTTAATCTGAGATAAGACGAAACCATTGACCCCTGAAGGGAAATGAGGTCTCTGCAGCTGCAAACACTGATTCAGTGAATTTAAAGTCAAGATATAGAACATAAACACACATATTTGATACAAAATAAGCAAAAGAAGTGATGGAAAACAACAAATTGATCATAAGCACCAAAATATAGATAAAGATAATAGTTGGCTAGTGTGATATTGCAGATAACGCAAATAGTAAACATTCCTTTATCATTGTAAGCAAAGCTCTTTTTAAATTTTTTATCGAACCGCTGACCCTGCGATTATTGGACAGCCTGCTCCACCTCCTGAGTTTCAACTTTAACAAACTGATGCAGAATTAATGATGCAAAGACATAATTGAAAATGCATTGCTTTGTGTGGACAGGGATGTTGTTCTGTTCTTTCCTTTTTTTTATTTAACAGTGATCTACAAAATCATTAGTCACCTCATGTTGACCTGGGATGAGTTTAAATCACTTTGAATTAATTCCAACCACTTTAACATTGAGCTCTAAAGTAAATCGTGTTCATTTTTCATTATTGTGCAACTTTTTTATGACATGCTATTGAGTAGAAGTCCTGAGAGAAGGACTTGTAGTACAAAACACCCAGAAAGTGTCTCAGTTTATGTCCCCAGCTGAGGTTTGAAATCTTGCCGTGTATTTGACCTGGTTGAAACCTGAACAGAAAGTGTGCCTTGTGTTTTAATGGTCACAGCAGAGATCAGTTTGATGTTGAGCCTTTTCGTGACACCTTAAAGCTTCAGTAAAGAAAAGCAGTTGACCTACTAATCTGCTGTGAGGCCCCTGGAGACCCCTGTTCAAAGGAAGCCGGGGCTTTGCTTTTATTGTTGTGGTCGGCTATACATGTGATATACTGATCACAAGCTACTGTGCACACAATGCACAGTAGATAATGTTGCAACTATAGCTACTACTATAAGTATTCCTTTTTTTAATGACTGTAATGCTGTTCCTAATTTTATCCTTCATTATGCTTCCACTTAACTTGTGGATACCTGCAGTCAATCATCTTTTAAGCTTGCTTTTGAAGAAATCTGATTAAAGTGACATAATGTTAGTACTATGGTTAGCTTAAAAAATGTATTAGCTCATATAAAGTTGTGATTATTAGATTTTATTTTTAAATAAAGGCTCATGAAATGAATTTAAAATGTAAACAAATTGCATCAATGTTGAGAAGGTATTACCAGAAATAGCACACTGTAAAAATAATCAAAAATGTTTCATTCATAATGTTAAAAATACAAGCATACGGTAAGGAAAGTGTGCTTACTGTTACCCTGTGAGCTTTATGCTTTTTATAAGTGAATTTGATTTTCCAAGCTGTCATTGTGTTGCTTTGTTAAAAAGGTTAAATGTTAAAAATATATGTGTTATTTATATGTAATTGAATTTTGTTATGCATCTTATTTGTTGAAGTGAATGTAGAGGAGTCAGAATTACACAATTTTCCTCTTAAATGTAGCATCATGGTGTAGAAACTAAACAGAAATTGTCATGTAGAAGTACCCTACTTAGCTCCATAACTGATGAACCCACACCTCCCTGACTGAAGCGCATTGTGAATAAATTATTTCAATGTTTGTGTGAGATAAACTGATTAGATGATCCGCTTTGTTCTTTCTTCATTAACTCCGTAATGAAAGTCATAACATATCAAAAACGGCCTGCGAGGAGCAAACACTGTCTTCTTTCCTGACGTTAAAGAGCCTGTAAGTGTGGCTCTAAAAATTCCTTAGAGAGACGATTCCTCTGACGGTTGGAAATATGCTCTGTGTAAACAACCATCTGTACAACCATCACGGCCGAGACGACACTCTGACCATCTATGTCGCATTTTTGCACGCAGTCCAAGATGACAAGATGCACACGCACTGGAGCATGAGGCCTGGAAAGATGTCTAAACAAAAAATCTCTTCATGATAAATCCTGCCAACAGGTGAAAACACAACTTAAAACTACAAAGTAATTTAATGTGAACAAACTGTGCTCAATCTAAATTTACCAACAACATGAACACGTTAGTAGGTCTTAATTAAATTACATTCAACGTTATGAGACAAGCATGAGTTGGAATTCTACTCATTGAAAACCCTTCTTCTTTTTCTCATCCAAGTCATGGTAATGTAGGAGCTTCAGTTGAAGTCAAGTGGACTTTTCTTGCAGGTTCTTCTTCTTTTCAACATGTTAAATTCTGACTGGACGTAAATTTGTCTTGACATATCGGCTCATCGTGTGCTGCCCCACTGACACTGTTAATAAACCTCTGGATCCCTGTGAAGCCTACCAGAGATCTATGGTTTCAAATGGCCCCAACAAAACATCTGCATTTTCCACTTTGTACATTTTTGCCCACTGATCTTGGCGTTCTGGTCCTGACAAGGAGCCTAAATCACTCCCCGGAGCTTTAAAGGAAGCCACACTCAGGCCCATATTGGAGCCATTTCCTGTCTCTGGAGTGGGCAAAGGGGTGACCCTCGGTGACCCCCCACATAACCGCACATGAATGCACTCACATACACATATGCGCACACTCTTTTAAGACAACACCCCCACAGAGAGAACTGGGGAAATCACTTACCATTGCACCACAGTAAGTGAATTATAGAATCTCTCGTTCGCCTGCCGCACAGCATCTCACAGGAGAATAATGACTGAGAAAATATAATTAGATTTAATAGCCTGTGATATTCAAAAGCTGTGAGGAGGCTGAGAAAAAGCAGGATCACAATTTTGGAATCATGTGGAGGGTTCGAAAATGAAGATCCTATCAATTTTCTCGCAGTTTGTTGCAATAATAAGAAACCAGATAGGACAAGAGGCCGATCTGTGTGGAAATAATTGGAGAATGAAAGGTCACATCTGCAGATTTCTAAGTGGTTGGCATTGTTTCTCTGTTTCAGGCTGGTGTGAACGCGAACAGCGGGTGAAACAGAAGCTTGGTGCAAATGGCGGTGCGATTATGACAGCAGTGCGTCCTTGGCGAGGAGGCCAGGTGGGTTAAATAAAGCTGTGGGCCGTACAGTAAGAATACCAAACAAGAAGGAAAGTGAAGGAGAAAGAATAATGAGGTGAAAGAAAGAAAGCAGCGAAATAATGTCTGTTTCCACATCTGCTCCAAGTCTGCACAATGACGGGAAGTGCTTTGCTGCCCCATACACAGTGACATGAATAATAAACATAACAATGACGCAATCCATCTACAACGTATGATGCATTTGACTTCAGAGTAACTTTACTCCCCAGCAGAGGCTTGAATACACGTATTGAAAGCTTTGTATCTGGGACACAATCAGTCAGTGGACAAAGGAAGTCTTTTATCGCATGAATTTGGCTGAATAAAGTCGTTGTTTCGAGATCAGGCAGAGACAGAAAACATGACACTTGCAAGTAGAATTTTCAGATGCGATCTTGTTTAAATTTGATCATCTGATTTTAGCTTTTTTCTTGCAAGAATGAAAGTTAAAATAATAGTCAAAACAGCATTTAATGTGAGTGTGGCGGCTGATAGAGATGAACCTACAGAGAATGACTGACTCAGTCATTCTTCAGTTTTAGTTGTCAGGCCCATAACTTTTACTCTAACAGTTCTCAGAGCTGAGAAAAGCCTCTAAAAACCCAATGAAGGCAACCTGATAAGCACTGAATAGCAGACACAGTTAATAAATATATGGTTAATGGCAGTAAAAGAGGCACTTATTTCCGTCTGGAGATGGTGGATACCAAAAATAGAGCAAAAAGAAAGTGAATATTGGCTGAAATGTGGCTCCAGATTTATAATAATGATTACCATGGCCCCAAAATAGCTAAACTTAGGTACAATAGGTTTAAGTGTAATTTTAAAACCAAGGTAATTTTTCTCTAAAAATATGTGATAATGTTAGCCCATATTATCTATATTTACTATATTGCCTATGAATTCAACTTTTTATTTGAAAATAAAACCTTAATTGTGTATTGGAAAAAAAATGAACAGTCTGTGATTCAAAATGAAAATGATTTATTTTTTCTCTTCAGCCTTCAGATTTGTGTGATCCTCCCTTTCCTCTGTTCTCCCTGCTAGATTTCTGCAGGAAGCCCTCAACAATAGGACCCTCCAGAGGTTCTGAAACCAGCTGTAAGAAACTCCACACACACATACAGCGAAGAGACACATGAGACCGTTTACCGTTTACATTTGCACGTACACACCCATTCACTGTCCGCACAGGGAAAGTCAGCACGCGGCCATCCATTTACTTGAACATTAAATAGAAGCTTCCCTTGTTTGCGTGATGAACTGAGTTGACAGGAGACCCACATGGTTCATTCAGGTTTCTGATTAACAGTGACGGGACCAGCTGATGAATCAGCAGCACGGCTGACCTCAAGTGTAACATTTGGTTTATTTGCTCAGCAGAAGTGATGGAGCAACTCAAGGTGGTCCTGCCCAGTTTATTATCAAACAACTAGCGGTTCAAAGTAACTCAGTGAATACATTTACACATACATGGTGCTTACAGTGAGTACAAATTTGAAGTATAAGGAAAAAGCATAAAAATAACAAGCATTATCATATTTACATGAGAGTATGTGTGTTTATTTGGCTTTTTGATAGATAGATTTAAAAAAAAACAAATATTATACACAGATAAAAACACGTTCATTCAACATATTAGTTGTGCAAGCTTCTATAGTTGATATCTCTCATTTGACAAGCCATTCTATCTATAATTACAGACCCGAAACTTCTTTTCCTCTTTATTGTATTTAATTCTAAAAACAATATTTAGAATATTTAACAATTTTCGATACAAATGTCTTTTAATGTGATGTTGCACTCACTTTTTTGCCAATTTTAAGTAGAAAATGTGTTAAGAATGGAAATGTTATGATTAATTTCTAGGTTTTTAATGTTATTATACGTTAAACATGTAAATGCAGTCTATTCGTCTATTTGCGTTTCAAAAATGCAGAAAAAATCTGTTAAATAAGAGGGAATAGTTTTGTACAATTATGTTTTTTTATTTTATTTTTTATTTTTTTTACAGTATATGCTTTGTTTAAACGCTGCCATTTTTCACAGCTCCATACTTGTGTACCACTACACATTGGAAGGAAATTCATTCAACTGCATTTATTTGACGGCTAGATCTACAAGTTAGCATTAAGATTAATAATTTACATTAAATAATGTTCCAGACTTAATCACTTAACAATACAGTGTGTAGTTATATTAATTCCAGCTTGAGTTAATAAAGCTCAACAATGATACATCCATATAGTGTATGTGCAACAGTAACAATATTTTAGTAGAAAGTAAAACATTAAAGAGGTGTATATTTTCTGAAAAAAAGCTTTACCGTTTGACTTTTAAATACAGTTCTTTTTTATAATATACGTGCAAAAAATTGTGAACATAGAATTTGTTTACACATTATGTCATATTTACACATCATCCACTTACAGAGCAACATTATTATTTATTTCTAAGGCTGCCGTGTAAATTTAAGAATATTAACTCTCTTTTTGCTCTGTTTTTAGTCTCTGCCAGCTCCTGATGGAAATATCAGACTCTCTAGCGACTGAATCCTCCATCATGTTCTCCAACCAGTTGCCAACTTTCTCTGCTGAGCAGGGAGAGTAAATGTTTTGTAAGAGCACTTTTTATTGTTATACCTGCCTGCTGTAGCCAAAAACAACGCTATCAGAGCAGTGAGCATCGATGAAAAAGAGCCGTACAGCTGAACAATGAGCCGAAACCTGTGGTAAAAGTCTCTAAAGCGAATTAGGGCTTCAGATTCAGTTGATAAATCTCTGAAGGTTCATCAGCACAAACGACTGCTTTCATACTGTCATTTAATGCAGTTATTTAACAAAAATCAATTAAAACACACTTTAAATAGATAATCTGAACCCAGTGGAACAATATAAGTGTCTGGAGAGTTAAAAATGTTCTGGTTCACTGCAGATTTAACCAGTTTCAGGTAATAATCCTATCCAGATGACTTCTCATGTTGGTTTCTAGTTGTGGTCAGAGGCCAACCGATGTTCACCCCAAAACATGAGATCTGCAGCCTAAAGAGTCGAGTAAATGTGAGCTTGATGATGGGGCATGGAGACCTTATGATCTTAATCATCATCTGGTTGCACAGTGGGAGGTTGAGTGTTGCCGGGTCAAACACACACACACACACACACACACATAGATATTCCCACTGAGCACCAGCCTACCTGAGGAGATGTGACCCCCTGAGAGTCTGAACTTGTGCCTCTGTGCCTTTTCTCGGCCTCTGGATTCATATTCACCACGGGAGACCTGTCATCGTGACCAAAACTAAATCTGTCAAAACTTAACTTCCTCACAGCTATGACACAAGAATTCATAAACAAAAAGGGAAACTGTCAACAAAATTGAAGCCACTATTTTGGCTGCTGTCACTTTTGACCAACATGATGTTTTACTCAGACACGAACAAAATCTCCCGCTAACTGTATTTTACTGCTACATGTGGTGTCGTGTTCCTTACGTGGGTGTGCGAGGAATCGTTTTGCTGACAGTGTTCAGGTTTGCCAATTCTGACAGCCAACTAGTAAACAACTTTCTTCCTGTTATAAGGAGAGCGTCTGGACTGAACGGTCGGACGGAGCTGGCAAAATAAAATGTAATAAAAGTCAGGAGCAAACCATATACACTTGAAACAGTCGCTATGATGTTACACTGAAACCATATGAGGGGAATACCATAAACTCACTGTTCAGTAGCTACAGCAGAGGAAAAGTACATGTGACACTCGGAGTAAAACCACATTTTTCATACTCATCCCTCTACAAAATCTGTGACAAATTTCACTCTTAACTCTTGTTTTTTATACTTAAGTGAATTCATGTGATAAAATAGCTTTAGAGTAAATGGCTCAGTTTAAAGGTGACACATGAAGACATTTTTTTATTTTTTTTATTTTAGATGATATTGTGTCTGCCCTTGCATTATTACCCAGGGGCTGTGTGATACTTGTAAATATGATTTGTTTCATCTCCAGAATTCTAAAGCGATATTTGTAAGTAGTAAAATGATAAAGGCTTGGTTAATAGTTTACATTGCAGTTGAGAGTTGTAGGTCACTGATAGATCCCCGACTCCAATACAAGAGAGAAGCGGAGAAAATCCACAGTCACGTTCTTCAAAATTCAGCTGAAGCTAATCTATTCATTGAGCTTTTTTCTGCAAAAGTCCCTGGAAACACTAAGACCACATTGGAAGATTTTGTACTCCAGCAGCTACAACTTTGATAAGTGCTTATTTAAACTGACTAAGTCAGATTGCTATTAGTTTTGGCTTAACTTTAAAAAGAACAAGGACCTCAGATTTTGTTTTTCATCACTTACATGGATCTAAGTTAGGCTAGATTTCTGTATTGCCTTTATAAGGAAGAGAAGCCATCTTGCTGTAAATATGAGCTTGTATATATTAACTTTAGTGAAAAATGAACATACCTTTATAAACTCTAAGTTAGATTCATGATATCAGGTTTATATACTTTGTGGTGCGCAGATCTTTTACACAACTCTTGGTTTTTGATGATTAAATAATTTAGTGGTTGATTTCTAGTTAGTTAAAAAAAAAGGTTAATATCACCTCTTGTGCTTCATATAATCCAACATCAGATCCATCTACCAATCACCATCTCTGTCCCGTTCTAAATTAGGCCGCCTTTTCGACTTTGAGGTGTTTTACCACTGCCGTGAGACTGTGAGAGTACAATTTAGTAGATTTAGTGGACTGTTTTTTGTCATGTGTGCTCCATAGATCAAAGTATTCTTGCATTTCAACCAGCTCCTAAAGCCAGTCCATGTAAAACAGACACAGACAAGAACAAGCACATGTGTTACTAATAATGTTACTTCTGGCTCCATTCCATTCAAACTTCCCACTCAATGCAGTGTTTCTACTTTATCATTTTTTTAGATTATCTTTTGGGCTTTTTGCCCTTGTGATAGGGACAGCAGAGGGGAGACAGGAAAGAGGGGGAGACGGAGGAGATGACATTTAGAAAAGGGAATAAAACCCAGATTGTTCCAAGTTGAACTACTGGGGCATTGGATTACTTTTATTTAATTATGTACACTGATACTTACGTCAAAACATCCTCCAGAAAAACGTCCATTGAAGACTCCTGAGCTTTTTTTGTACAACAAAATGACATGTAAGCCTTCACTTTTCTAATCAGCTCTCTGTGTGATCTGCTATTTTTCACGAGAATGTCAAAAAACGCACATTGAGCTTTGTCTCCAGTTAGTGGGTGGGCGGCAGCAGACTGCTGTAAAGCTGCTGTCTGCTTCTTGAAATGTCACTGGTCGGAGGGTTCATAGGTCAGTTGTTTAGTTTAGAAACAACTGGATACATGCTGCTCCAAGCATGGACGGCACACAACACTTTCTTGTGTTAAATTGTGAACATAACTTCAGGAATCCCCCCCATATGTCTCCTCCTGTGTCTCCCATGTTGTCATGTCAGATGTCACGCCAAGAAATGACTGCACCCCGAGCAGAATATGATATCCTCCAATCACAATGGCCGTGTGAAACGCCAAGAATGTGATGTCAAATGCTGGAAACAACTGTGTAAGCACATGTGTACATGCCTCTTGATATATGTGCGTTCGTGTCCATGTGCTTGGACAAAAGAGAAAAGTCATTGTAGCAGTTCATTCCTCAACAGAAAGTCCTCAAAAGCTATTCTGGCTTTTTAAGGGGAAATTGGTGTGAAACTGTCTGCAGGGAGGGACCGCAGTCCTGTTTTGGCACTTATCATTCTTCGAACAATTTAGTCCACTGAGTGAAGCCCCACCAAATTTCCTGTATACTGACACCATGGACTGGGGACAAACTTAGATGGAAATCACATTCCTGTCATTGTTAGGCACTCACAGTCATAAAAAACAGAAACATAATGGCTTCCAACTTCAACTCTACTTCCACAACAATGTAACATGTCAGAGGGGACAGCTACACCACTGTGAGGCTGCTCTGCTCTGAAATAAATACTAACGTCAGCATGAAAATATTTCCACACTTTTATGCTAACATGCTAATGCTAAACAGGCTAATTATTTATCATATTTTCCATCTTTAATTAGTGTCTTGGTTTTGTAATGTTTGCTAATTAGCAATAAACACAGATTACAGTTTACAGATTACAGGAATTGATGAGAATGTATTTAGTTTCACTGGTACAAAATGGTGTGCCAAAGCATTTAGTAGATGGTTAGAAGAACTAAATAAGTGAAAAACTTGACCTTCTAGTAGTCTTAAAGCAACTGTGAAGACAAGACTTCATCCTGTTAATATCTGCACCCATCACTGGAGGAATTACATATCTTATCTGGCCTGGGAATGCCTCGATATCCCCAAAGAGGAACTGGAAAAGGTTGCTGGGGGGAAGAATGTTTGGAATGCCTGCGACCTGACCCCAGATATGCAGAAGAAAATGGATGGATGGATGCAGTAAGTGTTGAAGCATTTCATAATCCCATAGTGGCATTTGGGGCTGCATAGGGACTTTGTGGTTCGCATCGTCGCTTTGAAGCTACATGATCCCTGGTTCACATCCCGGCCTGGGCCTGGGATCTTTCTCCGTGGAGTCTGCATGTTCTTCCTGTACATCCGTGGGTTTCCTCCGAGTACTCTGGCTTCCTCCTACAGTCCAAAAATATGCTCAGGTTAACTGATAATTCTAAGTTGTCCGTAGGTGTGAATGTGAGAGTGATTGTCTGTCTGTATATGTAGACTGGCGACCTGTCCAGGGTGTCCCCTGCCTTTGCCTGAGTCAGCTGGGATAGACTCCAGCACCCCCCGCGACCCTAGTGAGGATAAAGCGGTGTATAGAGAATGGATGGATGGATGTATTGTGGCATTTGAGTAAAAATCAGGGAATCATTACAATACATCACCTAGAAACCATGAATGTTTTATATATTTCAAGTGTCTTTAAGTTCAGTGCAGCTGAATGAACCAACATTTCCAGGAATATTTGTTATGTGTGCATCAAGACCTCTGCTAGTATACAGTTTTGTAGCTGATTGGAATCTATCTATCTATCTATCTATCTATCTATCTATCTATCTATCTATCTATCTATCTATCTATCTATCTATCTATCTATCTATCTATCTATCTATCTATCTATCTATCTATCTATCTATCTATCTATCTATCTATCTATCTATCTATCTTTATTTATTTCTTCAGTTATTATCAATTGTTAAGTAATTCTTAAAAGCAGGGATGCTTTTCAATACATCTCTGGTGAAATGAGGAGACTGCAATGTTCCAGTGACAGTCTTCATGACAGATGTCCATCCATCCATTCTCTATACACCGCTTTATCCTCATTAGGGTCGCGGGGGGTGCTGGAGCCTATCCCAGCTGACTCGGGCGAAGGCAGGGGACACCCTGGACAGGTCGCCAGTTTCTCGCAGGGCTACATATACAGACAAACGATCACATTCACACCTATGGGCAATTTAGAGTTATCAATTAACCTCAGCATATTTTTGGACCGTGGGAGGAAGCTGGAGTACCCGGAGAAAACCCACGCATGCACAGGGAGAACATGCAAACTCCATGCAGAAAGATCCCAGGCCCAGGCTGGGATTTGAATCGGGGATCTTCTTGCTGCAAGGCCAAAGTGCTAACCACTATTGCCCTCATGACAGATTTCCAGGGTTTTATTTGTAACAAACTTCAGAAACCGATTCAGTCTACTTGCAGGGTAGGACGTTCAGAATCATTCTTCTTCTTCAGAATAGGTTTTCAGTTTGCACATGTATGATTTAATTACTCCAGTGCTACAACTTGTGTTGCGTAGAGTTGAGGGAGATGCACACATTCTATAGAGGAAGCAACAGTGTACATCCAAGCCATTTTAGGGCAGGGCAGCATTATTTTCATGGAAGAAAAGCTTCTAAATATGTTATTTTGATACAAAGAGATGAGCTTGTAGAGGTTAACTCAACAGACAGAGTGGGACTTTAAAAAGTCAAATACAAAAGCACAAGTATACAAATGCTTAGATTCAGGAATTTCAGAGTTGCAAGACAAAACTCAGCAGAGAAGAAGGATTCATGATTGCAGTAGACTGCAGAAATGGGAGACAGAGAGCCAGTAGCCAGGCTGAAACTGAAGCTCTCGCTCGATGTTGACAGAGTCAAAGGGTCTCGACCCTTCATTGGCCATCTGTAGAGTGAAGTGGTCCATGTCTTGTCAGGCAATCAGAGTGTGGGGGAGAAAAGAGGAGGCTGATGAGACGTCTAATTACTGTCCACAAGTGTCACATTGTTGTTTTCAGCCATTCAGGGGGAACTGCAGGGTTACTTTGAAGATAGTGTGCTAATTGATAGTCACATGCTCCCATTAACCCATCGGTGTCAATTAAGGAGCAAAGATTGATTTGCTTGTTCTTTGACACACTTGTTGACCAGTGATGAATGCCTTGCTGCAACTTTCTCATCTTTCGACTGCTTGAGTTCCCCAAAGGCAAAAAATGGATTTCTGTCAATTCCTGAATAAATAATCAGTGCATCATGACAAAAAAGGTCAAAACTGCATGTAGGCACCAAGGTCCTTAAACTTGTTTAATGGCACTTATCCAGGTTGTTTTATCCTGACTAGATCCTTGCTCGTGTCGTATCCTTTCTCAGATGTACGTCGCTTTGGATAAAAGCATTTGCTAAATAAAATTGTAAAAATTGTAGAATTGTAGGTTGTGGCAATGCAGTGGAAAATGTCAGTTGGCTGAGTTTGTATTTCAAGGGTGATATTGCAAGACAAGACAGTGTCCAATACTCTGGAAATAAAGCAGATCAACTTGTCTGGTTTAATCAAGGGTAGTTTCCTCTTTGTTGATGACTGTAAAATCATTTTAATTTTCAGTATATATGAGCCAAAGAGAACATGGGAACAAGAAACAGGGAGGAACATGGGGGGAGTTTAAACTCTGAACTCCACATATTTCCATTTGCTCTCCTTGGTCTGGTTAATGTTAGAGTTCAGAACATAGTCAAAAGCTGTTCTCATCAAAGAGGAATCAGTTCGGATGGATCTGCTTTCTTTCACACTGAGCTGACACAGGACTCAGTTTTTTTCCCTGGTCTTGCCGAGTCACGCTTACAATCAACCAGGCACAATGGAGCAACACGAAAGACTAATCTTACCTTACACTTTCACTGCTGATGTGGTTAAGAAACGGTAGA
The DNA here is from genome assembly GCF_021347895.1 of Acanthochromis polyacanthus. Taxonomy (NCBI): domain Eukaryota; kingdom Metazoa; phylum Chordata; class Actinopteri; family Pomacentridae; genus Acanthochromis; species Acanthochromis polyacanthus. The sequence goes on from NC_067130.1 coordinate 12,846,078, forward strand.
AAAATCTAGCTAAGTCATTTTCAGGAACAGTGCAGAGCCAACATGCCCTTATATAGCTATGAGTTCATTTTTTAGTCCTCTTATTACTATGCCAAGGCAGACTTCAAAAACAGAAATAGCTGCTGTAACCTCTTTTGGTTTTAAGACTTCCCTTTTGAGGATCTTTACATTTATGTGGCTATACGTTTATACTGCATAGATTGTGATTGTCCACATATTTGATCTATTAAATGAAATACCCCCCACTCAAAAGCAACAACTGATATGATTTGGTTACTTATTGAAAAGAAAACCTGTGCCACAACCAGGCTTTGCAGAAGATGAAAGACACTAGCATTTACCATGTATAAAGGGTGTTATATTGATTGATTTCTTTATTTTTGTGTCATGCACACAAGCGTGCCCCACCCTCATGGGTTTACAAGACACCAATATACTTGCATTGCAGCAATACGTCCAAAACACACAATATTCTGCCGCTCAGTCCTTAAACAAAACTTGTTGCCTTTTATCCCAGGCCTGGCAAAGAAATTCTGTCATGAAAAAGATTTTCTAAAACCATAACTTTAATTTTTCATGGTCATCCAACCAAAAGAAATCAAAATAAACAGAGTACATCTTACTGAAAAGTACCTCTCTTACATCTTCGTATACAGGACAGTAAAACATGAAATGAACCTCATTCTCAACTTCACCTAAATTACACAGCAAAAGAAAGCTTTACTTGCCAGCTGTGAAATGTGAGAGCTTGATATTAAGGAGTGCAAGGATTTCTCAGTCTCTAGTGATCTAGATTTCCTTTACTTTTCATTCTTTTGTTGTGTGTTTGTTAAACTTGTTGCAAACAGCTGCTTTTGTGCACATCCAGCAGAACATGTTTAGGAGTCATGTCTCTGTCTACCTGACAAAAAGAAGTCCAATATTTACTCTTTATGCACTGTTTTGGTCTCCACTATCTCCTCTTTAGCAGTTATTGATGTTCAACAGCTGGTCTTGAACTGTTTCTGTCTGTCGTTGACTGCTGGCCGATAGTATTCAGTGTTTTTATCGAACACATGGTTGACGAGAGAAGTGAGAGTGAACTAAATAGTGAATTTGCTGCTAGGCGACCAAAACAAAGAGCCAAATGATAAAAAGCTCCATAGATCTGACGAGAACATCACATTGCTTATTAGATCCACTGTCAATGTGACATCACTCAGCGCATCCCATCACCTCAGACTCTGATCTTTATTGATGAAACTTTTTGTCTGGGAAATATTAACCTTTACTTGTAAGATTACTCACACTAAAATTCAAAACAGCATGACTTTCCTCAACTGATTCCTTATCTCTCTTTTGGATAATTTTGGACTGATTTGAACTATGTTGTGCCCCCTATATACAGTATATATACTAGTATCTCCATTAAGAAGCTCAATTGTAAATTATACTTTCACAAAATTTATTCAATTTCAGTTTTAACTGACATTGTCAAAGAGGGTTTACTTCTGTCAACAGATATTGAGTTACAGAGTCTCAGATTTCCAGGCATCGCGTCAGTATTTTATGCAGCAAACAGTGAAGACCATAGAAAGTATGTGTTTACTGTGAGCTGTCATCTACCTTCGCCACCAGCACTATCCTCTTGTGTACATTACAGATTCCTCAGATGCTCACTGAAAATAGCTTTCACTGGAGGGGAACGGTTGTTATTGGGGAAAGTGTCTGCTGTTCGGTTTTAGCATGAGCCAGTGATTGAGTTAGTCTGCGCAGAAATATTGTCTGTCACGCTTTGTGAACCGAGCTAATTTCCTTCACTTAAAGGGATTCACTATGTCTGAGATGCACCGTTTGTCTTCATTACCTAAGAGGAAAAAAGCCGCTCGGACAGGCTACTGTGATTGGACAATATGAATGTTTTTTTGGACTCTTCAAGCAAAGTATCGGTGAAACTGAATCAAGATGCCTTTGATTCATTAGGGAGCCAGAGAGTTTTGTTTCTCCTACGCTCCTAAGGCTCTCTTCCTGTCTATATGTATACAGGCATTTAAAGAGGAGAGAGAGAAGAAAAACACATTAGAATAGACTTCCACAGCTAATAGAGGAATATAGGATGTCAGAATGAAAGGCAGGGGATGGAGCAACAGGGGAGTAAAACAGTGTAGGGGTCACAAATGAAACCATGTAGCACCATTAGTATGCTCTCTGTACATTGTTACCATGAGAGAAAAAAAAAGCACGAGTGGGCCGAGGGATGTAAGAGGATGAGGAAAGGGGGGGAGATGGGTGGGGAAGGGTATGTTACAGTGAGGAAGTGCATGGAAACTAATCAGAGTCTTCCTGAGTCTCAGTCAGAGATATCTGCAGGGCTGAAGACAGGAAGGACTCCTGTAAACTGTCTGATTCACAGGGAGTTCCTGACATTCTGTCTGATACGGATCTGTGCTGCATATTTAAAGTGTGCATGTGTTGTGCTTGTTGTTTGCTGTGTAATCCCACGTTTTTCTTCCCCCATATGGCGCGTTCAGACGGATGCGCTTGTATGTTAAATAACTCATCCTGCATGCTTGTGGATGAGGTGCTCTTTATGTGTGTAGTTCTTTGTATATAACGCCGTTCATAATATTTACACACAGAAATAGAGGAGGACAACTGTGGTTCTGCTGCTCAGTTATTGAGGAAATGGATACGATCACGCAGGTGTGCATGATTGCATGTGTTTGTGTGGGTGCAGTGAGAGAGTATAATGTTGCAAGTAGTCGATATACACGAGAGGAAAGAAAGCAACACAAGGCTGTGAAGCAGATCGAAAAGCAGACAATTGTACAAGATGTCAGGTGTGAATCTCTTTCCTGAAGAATATTCTTTAGTGGATAATTACAGCAATGAACTCGAGGAGATTAAATGTGTCTGAAAGGGGATTTTATGGCAAAAAGTACAGTTTTTGGTACATTTTTAAAAAAAAATTTGCTCTCACATTGATTATTTTTTGAGACTGTGTTAGCAATTTCAGGAAGAGCAACAAAACGATATCTTTTGATTCTGGCATGACAAAGCTGCTGCAGTAATTAAGAAGCGAACATGGTGTGGTTATCACAAAACAACAAAACCAATGTAGGGAGGTGGTCGGGGTGGATGGATAACCACTTTTCACGACTGTCTCCATGCCTTAACAGACTGATTAATACTCTGTAGTTGTCAATTTTCACTGCAATTTTGAAAAAGCAGAGAGAAATGTTGCCATTTTGGTCTCCACATAAAAAAAATAGCTATGTGTCCTTAGATAGCATTATTAAAAAAGTATTTTGTTTTCTTTGTAATGTATACATGGTAGAGAGCAGCACTTTCAAACACATTATACATAAATAGTTACACATATCTCAAAATAATGCCATTCTTTAATAGGTGATCCAACTGAAACGCCACTGGAGGCAACACCTGAAACACAACACAATATGACAAACAATCAGATAACAGAAAATTTTGAAGAATATGTAGAAAACCCCATATAGCTGATAGATCTGGCAGCTTTTGGAGAGTTTTTCCAGATTTTATCACTTTATTTCTGCCATCGGCTGAGAGGATAGCTAATGTAATGGTAGCTGTAGCTATTTGTGTGTGAGCTAAATGATCCCAGAATGGTTGACTATCGATGAATGGTGGTCAGCTGGCACCTGAAAGGTAAATACTGGTGGTTTCTAAGGTGTAATGATGTGGCTTCCTACTCGTAATTACCTTTAGGAGGTTAATACTGCTGGTATTATCCTCAGCAGTTTTATATGACTTTGACCTGCTTTCAGGGGTTTAGGTGTTCTGCTTGCTAATTATTTCAAGATGAGAATAAGTGACCAAATTGTTGAGATGTGGCGTAGGGATATGAGGAGTAGGAAGACTTTATTAAAGGATTATGGACAGAACTGTGAAAATACTGCAGAGAGTGTCATGTAAGTGAGCCTGTTTGCTCTTAAGATGATGTGTTTGACAGGAAAACTGTTTCTTACATCACGGGGTAACACTACACTTGTATAGTTGGTTGTAGTCAAGGATCTAATCTAAACTGGCCGCCTGAATAAATACCATTCAACACCCTGTACTAATCCCTCAATAATCATATTGGGATTTTTGTGAGTTCTCTCCAGCTGTTGACCACAAAAATTCATTTAAAAAAAAACATTTCAGGTTTGTGTAATGATAGAACTCCTCAGGTGCTGAATAATAATAGTAATATAAAATGTATGTAGGCTGTGATAGAACCTTTAAAAAAACAAAATGAGAAAGTGGTTTACAATAAAAACATGTAATGACATCGATAAAGACCACAACTTAAGATATAAACAAGATAAAATAAGTTAAATTAACACAACAAATACCATCCATTAGGAACATGACAGATGATAAAAGCGGTAGGGGATCTCAAGCAACAATCAGGCTCATATTAACAGATAAATAAACCGGAGCCAGACTTTTCAAGCAATAAAATATTTAAATTAATTCTGTAACTCTCAAGTAGCCAATGAAAGACAGAAAGGATGTAATGCATTGTGTTGACGTAATGTTGTCACTTCTCTTTGTATGTTGAAAGTCAGGCAGCAGTGTTTCTCATCAGCTGCATGTGTCGGATGTTTTCCTCTGCTGCTACCAGAGTAAAGTGCATTGCCATAGTCTTGTGAATGACTTGTTCATTCCAAGAACTGAGCCACTGGCAAAACAAATGTGTCAATCATATTTTCTGAGTGTTTTTTTGTACCTCATAAAAAAAAAACCTTCTAACTCACAATGCCAGCAAACCACTGGGCAATGTAAATAAAGAACACAACTGTGCGTCCATCATTATATTTGTTTCATTGTCAGATAAAGATGTCAGGAGCTGATTCAGAGCTGGTTAATTGTACCCAGCCATCACTGGAAACAGCTGTATATTGTTCTGACATCCATTAGCTGAAAGGTTCCAGAAAATACACTGTAATAAAACAAAATGTATGTATAAATCTGGCAAAAGGATTCCAGAAAAAAATAACTGTGCAATACTGTAATGTTAAAAAAAAAACCTTAAAAACATAGAAAACAATTGCAAATAATTGCTAAAATATTCACATTTTTTAAAGCAAAATAGTGTTTTTTTTAATGTGAATGTTATGTTCAGCGTGCTGTTGTTTTTCTTACCGTGAGTTTGTAAATTTATACTTTTTTCTCTGGGATTTTACTACTTATCTGTAATCTAACAAAACAAAACTCTGTAAACAAAATTTACAAATCATTTATCGTGCTTCAACCCTCAATATACTGTACATATTTAGTTCTTTTGAGTAACAGCAAACATCCATAAAATTCTGATATTTTTGCTAATTTAATTCCAGTAAAAATGGCATAATTTTATGTCAGAATGTTTTTAAAGAAAAAAATGCTATTTGTATTTTTTTCTTTTTTTTGGTGGACATTATTTACAGTTTTGCCCTACTTTTTTAGAGGTGACATGTAAATGTACATATTTTTTTATGATTTTACTTAACAAGCTGTAAATTGACAAAACAGGAGCAAACTGTAAAATACCAGTAAAAAGTGGTAAAAAATTACAATAAAATCTTTGTTAAAAATGTTCACTTTTTTACAGTGCAGGCATCAGAAAAGTCACGTTATGCAAGAATGAACTTTTTGGGGGGCAATTAAAGCCTCAAAAGTTTGGTCATGAGCTCATTACATAAAAACAAAATGAAAGCCTAAGTTTGGCACTTAGATGACTTCTTTATTTAATGACCTGAATACGACCCAAAAGGTCTTAAGATTAAACTGTGCTCTGAATGTACATTGTAAATAATATGGTGGGAAACAACTTGTTTTACTGATATCTTTCAGGTGCTGCACACTCAGATGTTGAAACTTATTTTTATTATATTACAGTGGCCCCAACTTTCAGCACCACAGCTGGTAAACGAACACGGACCTCTGGGAAAAGCATTACTTATACAGAGGGCCAAGTGCCAGAGAGGCCAATTTTACTATATTTATCAGGGAGCAAGAACACCAGTGTTGATGTTTCCATAAAACCCCATTTACATTTCATTCCTCAACTGTTTTTTTGAAGGTTCACAAGCTGTCACTCACAGTTGCAACCTAAACCTAGAGATTTCCACTTGAATTATTGAGTTTTACTGATTAAATAAAAAAAATAGATGAAGAAGCTCTTTTTTTCTTACAAATAGGATGCTGAAGAAGTATTTTCACACCTTAAATCCTCATTAAAGTGGCCAGACTTGTGAAGAACTTTTACCCTAATCACACTGTCGTTCATTATGGCGCAATTACATTATGAATCTGGGCTATGAAAACAATCCCAGTGAAGGGACCAGCTGTCACAGGCTGAATCCTGACTGTTGGACTCTACTCTGGTCTAACCGTTCAGTTGTGGTCTTGTCTCCAGACATCAGTGTGCTGCTGCTGTTACTGGACTGCTAAGATTTTCCCATGCTGGCAGACCAAGCCCCCACAAACGTAGCTTATAAGGTCCTGTGCATGGGTGAATTCCTTACAACTCCCACCCGCCTCCTTCCTCCTCCTCCTCCCTGTTTCAGTCCCGCTCAGCTCCGAAGACGCGCAGTGGACTCGACCTCATCCCGAGCAGTGGAGCCGGTTTAAAAACGGGACTTCAGACTGTTCAACTGCGGATGCTGCGGCTCAGGAAATGCCTTGTGGACTCTTGATAGGCATTTAGCGTTTCTTTTTTGCTCCTCTGAGGAATCGGTTTATCTGAAGACGAGCGGGAGAAGTCGGTGGAATAACTGAAAGCTGCAGGACGTGAACTGGTGCGTCAGGATGCTCTGGTTGAGACAACATTTCACTCTGACAGCAGCGGCAGTTGTTGGTGAGTAAAATCTTAAGAGGAAACATACGTTTTGTGCTGGTTTCCAGATGAAATAATCGATGACAGACGCAGAGAGCGCGTTTAGTGCCGCGCCGAGGTCTCCAAACGCATCTTTGCGCACACGCCGGGCTGCAGCTTAGATCATGGAAGTCTGCATAATTGACGACTAAGCAGCTAAAAGCATCCATTAGGTGTGTCACTCACGTTGACTGCGCGCCCCGTTAAAAGGTGGTGGCACCACAGTGTCCTCGTAAACTGCCCCTAAATACTTTCCGTCCGTATTGCCCAGATGTTACTTATTCTGACTGAAGGGGAAACCGCAGCGCTCTTAATTGTTTCTACGTGCAGCGGCTCGGTCTCAGAAACATGACACAGCCTCATATAACGGAGACATTGCAGTCTGTCAAACTACCGTACGCCGTTCTAATTGAACGTTGCGCATGCCAGTGTTTGCGCAACGGTGCCAAAAGGCTTCCTGGAAAAGTGTCTCTGCAGCGTCGTGGATTCATCATGTTTCTGCAGAAACGCTGTTCCTTCTTGTGAAACATCATCATCGTGTGAAATCACGTCACGTCATGTCTCATAACAAAGCTTTGGATGAATGCTCATTAGGTGGTCATTTGTAGGAAGTGGAATGAATCCTGGGACTGTGTGTTAGTAATGGATATCTACGTTGGGGTGTCCCTCTGGTGATGCTGCGCCCTCAGGACCAGCTCCAGAGCATCAGTGGCGAATTAACTTCTAGGTCAAGTCCAAGTCATTCAAACATGACGGAAAGTACCGGCAGAAGTTGAGAAGAGAGTCTCTCCTCTGAGTCTAGAGCAGAGCAAACAGTGCCTGTCTCTCTTTCATTCTCGGGTACATGTGATCCTGGCTTGTGATGGTCATTAGAGAATCGAGTTAGAGATAAATGCTTGTCTGTGTGTGCGAAATCAGCTGGAGCTCGTTTTTGCAAATCATTATCATCCAATCATTACATCAAGAATGAAGTCAGGGTTGTTATTTATCCCTCTGTGTCCTCAGTTTGCCTCCTGCAGGTCATCACACACTGATCTTGGCTCTGAGCACATTCAGGCTGATTGTTTGTGTAAATGGTTGCAGTTACTTAACCAAGTTGTCCCCTTATGTCCCATCCAGCACAGCTCTACTGGATGTAGCCTGAGCTGCTGGAGTGTGACCTCAGTAGGTTTACACAGGGCTGGAAGCTCTGCTTTGAGTCCATACTGGGAGATCCCATGTTGCTATCGGAGCTCCCTCAGCCCACCTCAGAGGCCCACATGTGGTTATTGTCGCGGCAGCATTTAATCTCTGTAAATTCCTAACGGAGATGGGCCTACAGGTGGTTTGAGTTTGGTACTGTGGAGGAGAGGGGCATCTGGCTTCAATCATGATGTATCAGAGGGGAATGACCAAGCTGACTAAGGACATGAACAACATGAACACCTATACATCAGGCTAAGACAGCAGCTCGTTATCGTTTACATTGCTGATTATCATTTCCTATTAATCACTTAGTCTGTAAAATGTAAGAAAAAAAGTATTGGCAAAGCAAGATCCCAGAGTCCAAGATAAAGTCTTCAGATTCCTCATTTTGTCTGACCAAGTCCTAAAATGCTCAGTTTGGAGTGGTAAGACAGGAAACGGGCACAAAATGTAAACCAACAATTTCAGTCACTAGTGCTTGATAAATGGCAGAAACAATTAACATAATTATCTTAAAATAACCCTCAATTGAGGCTGCAACTCACAGCTATTGACTTACATTTTATATTGTATTAAAAAAATACCTCAGACCTTGTCCTAGCCCAAGATTCTTTGTACAAATTGCTGTTTTTGTTTGATATACAGTCAAAAACCAGAACATATGCAATTAAAAGTGGTATAAAACAGGAAAAAATATCAAATCCTCACATTTGAGAAGGTAGACTCAGTGAATCTTCAATGAAATATTGCAGATTAGGGCTGCATCTTATTGTGCTCATGAATATTGTATATTTTCATTGTCACTGAACATTACATCAAAGGAAAAACAGTTTTATTTATACTCAGCATTTGAAGACCTCTCAGACTGGATACACTGGTCATTTGATGACACCATTTGGATGGTCAGATGAAGCTCTGATCCTGCTGTCAGCTCCCTCATTTTAATTTCGTGAAAACTGTGAAGTTCAGTAGATCTCAGAACATCCAAGAGCATCTGATTGGTTGATGCTGGAGTGTGATGTTGCAATAGTTTTGTTTAATACGGTGCGCTGAACTCAACTAGTGAAATCTTAAAATCAAGTCTGAAACAGACAAAAAGCCAGTAGGAGGAGGTGTTACTGATGTTGTGTGATCACTTTTTGTTTTTCCTGTGTAAACAGCTGCATTTTGTACACTGCAGATACTAAAGAGATGACTGCTTTATGGCTTCATGAAATAGTAATCTCTTCCCTGCATGATATGAAGAAATATGTGATGTACGATAACATTGTTCAATATTGAGAACTGCAGTAAATACTGAAGTGTGCATGCTAGTAAAACAGTTGCTGTGTCTCACTGCTTCAATACTGGTGATATAGACCCACTGGATCCAAACCTTCTCAGTCTTAATGAAGATAACATTGAGATTGTTACGTCGACTGAATCTTTCAGATAACCATGACAGCACTCATGGCCCTTCTTTGGCTTCATGATATTGATTTCTGGTTAAAAAAACAACAAAACGTAGTATTAACCGTCGACAGCTTCTTCAGATTTTACATGCAGATCAGATCTGTGGTCACAAATACTGCAACTTTTATCAGATGAAGACTTTTCTCCTCCCCAAAAACTTTGAAAAAGATATTCGCGCCTTGATGGCCATTCAGTTCTGATGATATTTATTCGTTTCCGTCATAGTTTAAAAAATGTTCATCATTATTCCCCTGAAGCTAGAGGTGACATAATCTAAGTCTAATTGATTGTTTTGTCTGATCAAGAGTCCAAAATTCCAAATTCAGTTTCTGACACAAGAGTAAAAATTCCCAACAGTTATCAAAACAGCTGATCTGCTAAGTATTTAGACATGACTTAAAACTCTTTATCCTTGACCTTGTGACTGATAAACTGAAGCTTTATTTGTGAACTGTGCCCTAAATGCAGACACCACACAAAAAGATGTTTGTGTGAAACAGCCACAGGACATTTTGGATTTTACACAGCTGGTTAGCAAAGCAGTCGCAGTCTTAAATGGCCTGTTATTTGATTGCAAAGTTGTTAATTAAATTGAAGCTGTTTTGGGGCCTCAGCTGGACCGGTGATTGAACCATGACCCAGGTATCACAAGGTGTTTTACAAATGAATTTAGCAGATGTAATGTCTTCTCATTGTCTGCTACAATGAGGGAGAGAAATTGTGAAAATGTAGTCGAACACAAACTGACTTACATTCCCCAACATTCCTTTGAGGACTGGGGAGCTTTTTTTCCTGCAGTTTCCCACATCTCAGATTTGGGAATTTGTTCTTTGCCTACATTTTCCTGAGCACACTGAACGCTGCAGCAGCTGACCAGAGAGGACGGTTAATTCAGTGAAAGCTGTGAGGTCAGAGGATGGAAGTCCTCAGACATTAGTGAATTTATGAGCTTGGCGAGACTTGGTAGTGAACCCAGCCATCTCCGTCATTAGCAATATGTCTCCTCCTCCTCCTCCTCCTCCTGCTCTTCTACACTGACTGTTCTGTCTTTCTTTTGAATCAGCTCTCTCCTTCTCTTTTGTAGCAATCAGCACTAATCTTACATAAACTGTCTGCTGGCAGTGGCACAAAGATTCTACGAGACGCAGAGTAATTAGAGTCCGAATCTGTTTGTGTTGTGTCTTCTTCTGCACCTTTTAGCCTCCTTATTTTTCTTGATGCCTAAACGTATGCCATTGGTTCAGAACACTCTCAAGGTGTGGCAGGAAATTATAGTTCACTGTCTCGAAGCAGATTTGGTGAAAAAGCTCAGAAACATGAACATGAAGATGGCAGTCAGAAGTCTGAGTGCTGTTGTTCCTCAACATATCATCACATGAAAAAAAACCCCAAACTAAGGCAGTCAGCTTTCATTATTTATATACAATCTTGATGATGATTGACGATGATTTGCTTTTCAAGTTTGTGCAGAAATTCACGTTACCCAAAGATTGAATCCTGCAGTGATCATCTTCAACTATTGGATGAATTACCACGAAATTCTCTACACACATACATCTTTCCCATACTTAGAAACCTATTAATGATCTTTGAAGTTTTCCTAACTTTCTCTCTACTACAACCAGGAATGTTATGAGAACTGATACTTCTTTACCAGGTCAACATGTAGCTACTTGTTTCTGTATGATGCCCAAGCTATTGAAGGGTGGTGCTGGAGATGCTGGACAGTAACAGCACGCATGTAGTTCATATTTTAAGTTGGATGATCAGTGGCAAGTATGGATGACCAAAAGCCAGAATGTAACCAGTGTCACAGAGCAACTGGAATGAATGAAGAAAACAATTCAAACTGTTCTACACAGCTTTCAAGGTGAACAACTTTTAGTTAGCTTTGTATTGACACCAGGTTGTCAAAATGTTTGTCTTTTCTTGCAATGCTCTACACACAAAGTCTTTATAGGCACGTCTCTCCACTCTGTAGCCATCATGCTAATGTCGTTTGTTGGCTTTGTCAGACTAAAAAGACCACATCTCTTCCTAAATGAATAGAAAGAGAGCATGTATAGAATCACCAGTCAAATCTTATAAAACCTGCTTAAAAAATGTGATGACTTTGCACCAGAGCAAGGGTAAAATACAGTTTTTCTCCACTGTTACACCTCTACTATGCGCACAGTTTCACAGCGCTGTGCTTCTATCAGTGCAACGACATGATTGGCTTTCCAAGCTCTGTGTTTCCAACTTAATGACAGCTAGTAATGAGCTGGCTGCTGCTCTTAACAAGAAGCTACAGTCACCACATTCAGAGAATTGTGAAAATTCTATGGTACTGGCATTGCCTGCTAGATTTCTGGTATTGAAACATCCCTACATAACATCATTAGATCAGAGTTTTTCTTGTGTAGGTCTGTAATTTCTACTGAAATACCTACAAAAGAAATGACGCTGACATCAGCCTGAGCTCTATTTATGTTTAGTCAGAGACAATATGAAGTTTCACAGAGCTACGGTCTTTTGGTCTTGTTTCTGTCAGTTTACACGAAACTCTAAATACCACAACAGCCACTATTGTGTGCCAAAGTCAGAAAACTTTGCCGTTGCAGTTTCAGAATTCTCTGCCCTATCTGACACTGACTCAAAACATGAAGCAGAATTGAATTTGAAGTTCTTCCCACAAACAACAGTGTTTAGATTTTCACAACAGAAGAAAATCAATCCCCAAAGAAGAAGAACCACCTTTTGCACTGACTGAATCAGGCAGGTGTCATCCACATCATTAACATTTTCTATTATCTATTTCTGTACCTCATATGCTTTTATTCCATCCGTTAAGTAAGTCAGTAGAAGTAGAGGGTATCAAGCTCTGTTTGTCTAGATGTCAAAAACACTCCTGTCTACTGTCAGAGGAAGCTCATGTGCACTCTTGCATGACAGCAGAAACAGCAGCATCCTGCTCAGTTATTGAAATAATTTGAGGATGTTAAAAGTCTTAAACAGCTGTTGTGTGAATCTTTGCTCAGATATGACCATGCAGGCAGCAAGTATCTCTGCCACCACCACCATGTGGTTAAAGTGATACATCGGATCGAGTAGACGCGCTGGTTTTCACATGAAGATGATGACAGACTAACACTTACCTCATGGGATACGTTTGCAGTGTGACAATCTGTGCGGACGGATTTCAATACAGAACGTCTTAACATTGTACATACACACACCTACATGAAGAGCTAAAACCAGCCTCACTCTGGAAGGTGACTCGTAAATGATGAAGAACTACAAAGATTGTGCGAAATTACCTCAAATTAGGATCCACTTTGTATAATTTTCTGTGTTTTTAACTTGAGCTCAACCAATATATCATTGGACTGATATTATTGTCAAGTTTAGACCCATCAGAGATGTACTGGTATTACTGTATATATTGTAAGATATGAAAACTTGCTTGAAACTGCTGGAGAGTAACAAAACAATGACCCCAGGTTTTCCCCACAATATTCCTCAAAAATATGCTAATATTAGATAGGAATAACTTCTGGTGTTGGAATGCATAAACGGCCTCCTTCAAGTTTCCCACATCGTCTGCTGACTCGTGATGGATCATTTTGACCTTTGTGATGAGAGCTTCACACATACTATTTTCCAAGATCAACAATTAACTTTGGTCTGGTGGGTAGAACACAAATTATCACTGCAAAGTCTCCTCCTTTGTTGAATGTCATAACTCTTGTCCACTCTCTCCACACATTTCTTTTCTGAATTTCATTTTTAAACACAGGACGAGAAGTAGAAGTAAAGTTTCCTGCATCTAGACTTAATTTCTCTAGAACTGTAGTGTGTGACACGCTATTGTGAGTCATTTCAAACTGTAGGTTACACAAGTTCACAGAGAGGTAAACATGTACCAAGAACCTGCAGAGCTTAACATCACACTCGTTGATTGGCTAATCCAGGGGTTGTCAAAACCTGAAACACTGGGGCCCCTCTGGACAAAACTGAAACAACTTTGTATTTTGTGTCTGTTCAGATTCGACTAAGTTTGAACTCTTTGAATGAGCACCTCTTATTTAGTTATGCAGTTTCTTACAGGCTCACAGTTTTAGTACATCTAGATTGATCCAATGTTTACCAGTTTTTGCTCAAATTTTTCTTGTGATTGTACAAAACAACCATCTGAATGCCTCTGAACGTGTCCTATACATGTTCACAATTTGTGTTCAGCCTTCAGCTGCTTTAAGTTTAACCCGTGTCACCGTTCCAGCTTAAATATTTTGTAATAATTAGTAAAACATATGAATAAAGATACAAGATAGTTCTCAAATATTTTAGAATCTCATTCATTTCTATCATGAACATCAATTTCTTGGCATTCTTTATACTTGATCTTTATTAGAATGTTATCAGTATGTAGAGAGTCAAGTTCAAAACACAAGATTTTTCATTTTCCAGTTCTAGAGGAATATCTGGAAACATTGCTGTAAACCAGAGTGGACATAACTCTCTGGATGTTCAGTGTGAAACATGCAGAGATGCAGCCTCACTTTCTGTTTTAACAGAAAAACATTTTGTTCTCGGGACCTGCAAGAGTTGAGGCTTCAAAGAAAACTCAAACACACGACAGAAGCAACTCTGCATTAAGACTGAGCATGCAATGACAGAAAACTAGATCACATGTTCACAGTATTAAATGATATGGCATCATTTTCTGCTATGGAAATGTATACAGTTTGATATACATGTCAGTGAACTTGATGTTGAAGATGAAACACCTGCATTTGTGTTGCCTCTGAGGTAAAGTGTGCTTCTTCAGAATCACTCCAAAGTTCACCACAGCAGCCATCATACAGGAAGTGAAACTGCGTGGCTTGCCAACAGCGAATATATGCCTGGTTTGAGGTCACTTAGTGCATGCAACACGCTCCTGCAACAAGTGGAAGTCACAGTGTGAACTCCAGCTTTGCACAATGTGGCAGCGTATAGAAGAATGTCTGAAATGATTAAAAATACTGAAAACTTGATCACAGTGTTTGGAAAATTGTGAGAGACTTGCTGGTGATAGTGGCTTTCTGCTGCAAGTGTTGCTGCAACTGCAAACATTTAGAGAAACTTATCTTATCAAAGTTATCCTTCATTTACATGGATTTCATTGAATATTTGCGCTTTTTCCATCTGTTTGAAGGTCACGGGCAACTTAGAGCCAAATGCAGCGTGCTGGAGATGAAAGGTCGTCAAGCAGATTGGACAGTTTATCATATGGCTACAGTATGCTTGAAACAAACAGATTCATATGCCTGACAACATCTGAAGTGTGCCGGCACATCCCCCTCATAGCTGCATCCCGCTGCCTCGCTAATCTCTCACAGAAATATGTCTGTTTTGCAGGTCTTTGTAGTAGTGATGCAGTGGATCATATAAGGACAAGGATACAGGCTTTGATGCAGGTTTTCAAAGCGTTGTTGGACTCAACTGTGCACATAAAAAGTGATAGAAATAGTTATGTGGTAAATCAACAAGTGCACTTTAGGGAAGTTCAAACCCTGCTAGCTGCTGTGTGAAGACAGTTAGATGAGCTGTGTGTGTTTGACCTGTGGGAAGAAGCTAAAACAGGAACATGTATGTAAGATAAACAGTCTGCCCCAGCTGCTCACATGAACTCATAGATGAAAGATGGGAAGAATCTGTACTAGTTCAGATCAATGGCATCTGTGCTTCCAGGCTGTATGACAATATCCCTTTTTGTCAGCTGATTTCTTGTAGTTATTATACAGCTGTAGTGATGATGTGTGTGTGTTTTGTTTGGAAGCACAGAAAACACACAAGTGTCTTTTAGCCTGGATGTGAAAGGCCCAGATTAAAGACATTACAGCTGGATTTAGAGCTAAAACTATTTTGATAGTCGATGCTATACCTTTCACTCCAGTTTGTCAGAGATGAGGATCTGTAGCTTTTAATCGACTGAAACTGAATATTTGGGTGTTTCACTGAACAAAATGATCAATCTGAAGGTGTCTTATTTGTGTGGGGGAATGTAATGGGTACACATCTCACAGAAACTAGTAATCAATATGTCAGTAAAGGAAGTAATGATTAATTGCAATTTTTCATATTCTCGCTGGTCTGCCAGCATTTCTGCATTCAAAGACAAGAAGGAGTCGCATACTGAGCCCATTTGTACAGTGATTTGTAAGTAGTTAACGCTGGTATTGTATTCAGGGAAAGTCAACATTTAACTTTAAAAACTTGGCTTAAATTGTCACCGTGTTTATCAGCGAAGTATCATGTGAAACTTTTTCAGCTGATGATGAGCTCGTGCATCTTGTGAACTCGCGAAGATGTCAGAAAAAGAGTAATTGTGCAGGAGGTTGCACTTAAACCAACAAGACAGAAGAGCGTACATTTCCTTGAAGAACGCTGCGAGTCAGGAAGGTTTAAAGCTATAGCCCAGGGCCTGTGAAACCACAAAATGCCACCCACATGACTTGGTTTCATACTATGCCGCCTCAGCTGCGTACAGATGTGTAAATGTGATGCTGTTATTGACTCTATATTGTCTGTGCAGCACGTGGCAGCTGTAGAAGTGACATATGTTCATAGTCGGGTAAAGATGATGTCGTTTTAAAAATCCGAAGTTGCATTACTGGCAGAAATGATGGCAGTTGTTGAGACAGCTTTTAAAGATACCCGGTTTTAATAAATGTTTAATTTTTTGTGCCTTTATTGGACATCTTGCGGTATAGATTGGACGAGAAGTGGGCAGTCAGAGCTGGACATTGATCATTAGGATGATAGGCATCTTAATCACTAGACCACTACATAAACTCACTTTTTACAGATCTCACCGTAACATTCAAATGAGCTTCACCTAAATGCAGCCATAGCTGGGACAGTAGAAATATACATCCACTACAGCTAGCTCTACTGAGTAAGAAAAGCAACAAAACTTGGATTAAATTTCTACTCACTTGATGGTTGATGAGTGAAACATCTATTAGCTACTTGTCACTATTATTTACTTCGAGATATATGAATGTTAAACAACCAAGCAATGAAGAGAATAAAGAAACAGTTTTCTCCACTGAAGGTTTGACTAATAGCAAAGCAGAAGGAGTCCATTTTTCAGAGCAAACTGTCTGTATTGGTTGGATGGTTGATCGGACAGTTGGTCAGTCCACCATCAGATTGTTTTTGTCTTTGTAGCTTGAGTAAACTTTCACCTGTCAAAGCATTCCCTTTGTCCAACACTTTGGGTTACTATCAGTTCAAATTTTCTCGTTTTGAACATTACACATTTGCAGATTTAAAATTCAGTGTGCTTATGCTATCTGTGCAACACTTTGCACTCACTTCTCCCCCAGTAGAAATGTTCCCCAAATCTAAACGATACAATTTCTACAGATAACTTTACAATGTGCAATGCTACATCACTATATCGTGTATCAGAAATGGATGGATATCTGGTAACCAATCAATTTCATCATGAGACCAAATCAATCAATTAATCAAATTTTGTTTATAAAGTGCCTTCTAACCGCCAAAAGGAGCACAAGGCGCTTAACAGAGTAAAATAAAATAAATAAGTGAAAACATTTTAAGAAACACACAGTTCTAAAAGGAGCAAAGCAACTCTTTAGCTACACTTACTGTATATTACAATATATATGTAGAACAGTGATCATTGGGTTTTTGCATTACAGATACTTACAATTTTGAGTAGTTCTAATTCCAGTTTCAAATGGCTGTGTTTTAAATCAGTCATAATTTTAGCCTAAAATATCTTCAGTTCCCTTTCAATTTAAGCTATTTACTTTGCCCTTTTTATGCATCTCAAATAAGTTCAAACTACTGAAAATGACACTGAACTTATATGTAAAAATGGAATTCTGTCTAGTCAAAATGTACTCATAGATATCTTGAATTAGACAGCATTGTGACAAGTCAAAATGATGCTCAGATGTCTGTAATTTTAATTCTGGATAGAGCTAGTAAATGTCAAAATAGCTTGCTGCCATGTATTTATTGCACCTAAAAATTCTGCACCTGAGTAACCCTCAAACAGACCTGAGTGAGGATTGTCAGACTTTGCAGGAGTACAGTACTGGACTTTAGGCATAAATGTACTTGGAGTGGCATGTATAGAGGATCTGTAAAAGTAAGTAATGTCTGTTCTGTGTATGTGAATGATGACTGTCAGTTTTGCACAGCAGGGTTGGGCTCTGCTGCAGAACTGAGTCATCTCTGAATTATTATGTTTGGTCTCTGCCATAGCAGCAGACAGAGAATTGCGACAGAAATAAAGTGAAATTCAGGGTTGCCAAGCCGACACTTGTGGCAAACTTTTTCTGTTCTGTGACTGAAAATGTGAAGTCATCTCCGGAAGTCTTACAGAAATCAGTTTTCTCTGTGTCATTCTTGAAAGCTGGGTACATGTTGCGCATGTTTAATGTTTTCAGTGAACAGTTTATGTTGTCTGTCAGATACTGATTGAGAGACAGTTACTGATGGTGTTTGAATTGCTCGGATTATCTCTATGAAGTGTTTGAAAACCTAATCTTCCTATAAGCAGTACATAAGCTCAAAAATAAACATGATAGCGAGAAAAGAGCCGAGTAATCCCCGAACACACACACACACACACACACACACACACACACACACACACACACACACACACACACACACACACACACACACACACACACACACACACACACACACACACACTCTCTCTGGAGGGACGCTGATATCTGTCAGATATGAACAAGGCACCCGTGAAGGTGCGGCATCGCACATCGTGTCAGCTTACAGAGGTCTTAACCTCCATAGAAGGTCAAGCCACACACATGTATAAACACACCGAGCACATAAAAGCATTCTGCATGTGTTTTCACACTTCATCACTTCTCCTCATTTTTCTTCAAGCTGCTACAATTTTAGCCTTCAGGAGCATCCTCTTAACCCTGTGAAGCCCTGCCATAATTGATTCCATATTGAAGAGGCATTTTCTAAAATACAGAAAAAGTTACAAGTTAGTCATCATAAATGCATGAAGAATGCTGTCCTACTAAAACAAAATATTAGGCATCCAGTGGATCCCTCATTTCTTATCCCGCATTTATCTGAGCAGCAGAAGTTATTTCCAGGAATTTCTACCCATCTCTCCAGCCGTGGCCACAGATAGCTTGAGGTATTTTTCGGTCATGTGACCTTTGGCACTGCACAGTTGTGGTGAGGCATCAGGAGCAAATAGGAGGGAGGCAGCGGTGCAGACAGGGAGGCAGAGGGGAGAGCGTAAAGGAGGTCGCTGGCGAGACGATAGGGAGTCAGAGTGGAGGTCGGTTTCAGAGAATTTGTGGTGGGAGGAGATTGCATTAATATCAGTTTGAGCAAAAACAAGAATAAGAGTGAAAAGTGCAGAGGTTAAAGGGAAAACTGGGCAAACACTGCTTCTGTTTATCAAATGTGGGAGAGGGTTAGTCATCTCTGCAGCTTCTGTTTTTGGTGTCGCTATGGTTGGAAACCTCTCAAAATGCAAGTTTTTTGTCAGTGCTTTCCAAAATTACTGCCATCCTCTGTCATGAACAGACATCAGTTATCCATCCATCCATCCATCCATTCTCTATACACCGCTTTATCCTCACTAGGGTCACGGGGGGGCTGGAGCCTATCCCAGCTGACTCAGGCGAAGGCAGGGGACACCCTGGACAGGTCGCCAGTCTGTCGCAGGGCTACATATACAGACACACAATCACCCTACGGGCAATTTAGAGTATCCAATTAACCTCAGCATATTTTTGGACTGTGGGAGGAAGCTGGAGTGCCCTGAGAAAACCCACGCATGCACAGGGAGAACATGCAAACTCCATGCAGAAAGATCCCAGGCCCAGGCATCGATTTGAACCGGGGATCTTCTTGCTGCAAGGCAAAAGTGCTAACCACTACTCCACTGTGCAGCCCGACATCAGTGATGTTTAGAAAATTTACTAACAGCTGAGTCTTGATTCCACCCTATCAACCTGATCAATATCTGTCTGCAAGTATGACACAAGAGCAAAAAGGTGATTATGTCAGGTCGGCATTAAAACTGTAAACAGCTTTGGTCTCTCTGAGTTCAAGCACCTTCTGTACCAGTTTCCCATTTTTGATGTTAGTGGTATAACCACCCGTTTCAGATGTTATCAGCCCAATAAATGGCCATCATCATCATCATGGATCATTCCCTTACATATGGGCCTGTAGGGACCTCATCCACCTTCTAGTCGGCCCAGCAGGTTGCTATCACCGCTTTTAGAGATAATGGAGCTGGGATTTTGCACTTATAGCGTGGAAAAAAAGTTCACATTTGGAAATTAGAGCGGATAGTGAAGGTGCAAGTCTGCAGACTTTCACCCTGGAGTTTGAGTCCTGTTTAACACCACAGTTAGTTTTTCCTTGTTATCTAAGGCTTGTTTTGACTTTCGCTTTCTCCTACAGTTTTTCATTCTGTCTTTAATTAGATTTTCAGTCAGTGTTTGGTTAAGATCACAGGCACCAGAACTACTTGGTTAGCTTTGAAAAAAGAATATGAGTTTGGGTGAAAATACACCCTGTTGCTATGTTCACCACATGTTATAAAGCTCCATTTTGTATTGAGATTTTACAAATACTTTTTCATACAACTGCTAGAGGCAGCCAATAATATAGATCCTGTCAGTGATCAGAATAGATGATCTTCTGGCTTACTAGCAGATGGAAGAGGTCTCAACTGGCCCATATTTATGCGCCTGTCACATCCAAATTTGGTGGGAAAACTGTTTACTGATGAACAACAGCACATCCAGCATTAGTTTGCACCATCTTTGGTTGGTTGGGAGTTCAGTGTGCCAATTATTGCTGAAAGCTGCAACCTGCAACCTCACCATCTATCTGTGAAAGGATGACACAAACGAGACACAATGTTTTGATTTTAAATGTAAAAAGGCCAACAGCTTCCCCCTGCTTCCAGTCTTGATGCTAAGCTAAGCTAACTGACTGCTGCCTGTAGCTTTGAATTCAAAAGAGAGTAGTATCCAACTTCTTATCTAATTTCCTATAAAATTTTCAATCTGCATATTCCCCAAAATGTCCACTTGTTCATAGAATGTGCATAACACTAAGACTACCTCTGTTAAGGGAAGCAGGCGTCATTGTTAAAAGAACGAAACTAACTCTGACTGTAAAAATTCAATATCAAGTTACGCCATCAACTCCACCCTCCTCCTTTTGTGCGGCATCGTAACAATGTCACACGGCTTCCTTCTGTGGCACTGGAAGTCTTTATTGCCAGCAGGAGTTTGTCTGGAAATGTGTTGTTTTTGAAGTGAAGACAGCATCATTGTCACTGATCCAATGTTCGAGTTCTCTCATTTCCCAGTATTGATGGAAATTTGCAAGCTGCTTTGTTTGAGGTGTAGTTTACGATAAAGCGATATATTTTGTAGAACAGGATTTAGGCCTGTCTCAAGTAATTTCCTTGTTTTTGCCAGTGTGTGCCAACCAAGACTCTATAGCACCCTGCCAGAAGAAACACTTAAAGAATGCCTGCACAGACATGCATAGTTGTGGTCCACTGGGGTTCTCAGTACCTGTGAGATGCTGATAGCCTCAGATCCTGGACATATGTGTTTGTGTGTGTTTTCGCAGCCAGAGCAATGGTGCATCTGTGCAGCAGGCCCGTCCAGCCCTCCACCCTCCCGTCTGTCTCCCAGGCCAGCAGCAGGCCAGAGCTATCCATCAAACGGGCATCATGCAGGGAGCAGAGGAGCTGTGGCGTCTGCCTGGAGCAACGTGTTCACATTAACCTCTCCTGGAAAAGGCCAACACAAATGACCACGCTGCTCATGACGCTCTTCCCTCAAGACAAAAGCGTCATGGGAAACAAAAAAACGGCTGAACTTACAGGAGCTTGTAACGTTTCACAGCTCTGACCTGGTTTTGCTGCCGGGTGAGAAGATGTGATATTGTTTAAATGCGAGGATAGTGGTTCTCATTTCCATAAGTTCTCACATTTGCAGCGTTGAACTCAGTTGTTCACGTGTTTGTGTAGCAACTTTAGCTGACAGTTTGCTTTATGGCCTCCACATGCCTGACAAATTGCAGCATGAAATAAGTTTAAAAGTCACATTGTTTGTTCCAGAAAGTTGCAGAAATGACAGCTCTCCCTCATCTGGTGTTGCAAAGATACTCAATCATCCAGCAGACAGCTCCCCACGGATCAGGATAGACAGCGTGAGCCAAAATAGTTTGGTTGCTGATAGAACTTTATCCACTCTGATTCATATGAAGACATCAGGCAGTATCATCATGAAAAGTGTGCTCATTGTTCTCATTTATTCTATAGTGACCAAACATTTTTGGATAATTTATTTCAAGTGGATGGAGATTGACAGCTTTGGCATCATCAAGAAAGAAAAAAAAGGTTCCTCCCTTTATAATCCTCCTGATCCTCCTTCTCATCTTATCTACCAGTATCCTCCTCCCCTCTTTACGCCGTCTCCACTGAGCTTATCAGCATCTTATTTCATACCATCACTCAGCATAACTTTCAGTCACACTAAGCGACAAGCACAACGATTGCTCTTAAAAATAAATATATTCCATGTGTGTGCATGAACTGACCTGAGATCTTAATATATAGGAAACAGAAACTTTCCGATAGTTGCACACTTTGGATGCCTTTAAATCATCTCCAGAAATCTCGACTGGAGCTGGTTTGTTGACGGCAGCACAGAATCAAAGAAGGAAGCTGGCATGAGATCTGACATTAAAGTTTGAGATGTTTTCCTCTTGATGGCTAAAAGGTGTTTAGTTGCAACATCAACTTGTCTACAGACACATTCTCAGGATTTTTTATGTCATATCTGTTTTGGATTTTGGAGACATTTTGACAGAAGTCAGAATTAGACCATGCATATGTACAGTACACTATTTAAAAACAGAATTCCGGTGATGCTGTAGGAAAAATGTACAGCTGTAGAAAATATAAAGGCTACAACGCTATGAGAAAATATCTACTTGGCCAGCATTGTGCATCCTGTAGCAGCAGAGAGGAAACATTTGATAGTGAAGAGGAAAAGCTCATGACAAATTCTTCACTGGGTTATCTTTGGTCATACAATGTTAGAAAAACATGCCTGAAAGAGTCGTAGAAAGACCTGAAGTCATCTATTTCTGTCATCACACACTGCTATCAGCGTTTATTCGATTTTGGGGATATTTAAATTCTTGCCACTTTATGTGATTCATTTTCAGCATTCAGAATTTGTGTGTGATGTTTCTCTGAAGTGTTCTGAAGCAGCCTTGAAATAACAATGCCGAGACAAAAATTCAAGAGGAGCTGTGACCCTCCTGGAACACTTCTGTGTGTTTCACAGTGTTGACAGGGAGAGATTTCCCCCCACTGAGGCCACATCCACACCAATGTGGAGGTGCATTAAAAGCCTGTTTTTCAGTTTTTCTCCTCTTTAAGCTTTTATCCAGAGTCTGCAGAAATTCTCTCTAAAAATATACTTGGAATATGAAACACTGGCTGATTTGTTCGCACCGTCGCCCCATATGGTTGCTCTTTTTACATCCATGACTTAGCAAAACAAACTGCTGAATCATGAAAGTGTTAAAATGAACTGATATTGACAGAATGATATATTTTTGCTTGTGAAAATGCAGTAAGAAGGCCATTTTTTTGTGATTCTTAATGTGATTTATGAATGATTCAACACTAAAACTGCGTCACATGGCAGTAACGCTAAATAAAACAGACAAATTGTATTAGTTTAAACAGTAATGTGTTAGCTGACTGTGCACTCTTTAAATAGCAGTTTGTTCACATCATATCATTATGTCTGCTGCTGATGCTTTTCCTTTTCAATCTTTGTTTAGTAAGTGATGTATTTACGAAACATCCCCCAACCCACAATTACATTAATCTGCTGTTATTATCCACCCTCAGCAAACACTGGCGCGTCTTTCTGTGGGATTTCAGTCTGATGGGTGTGTTTCTGAGCTAAATGCTGCTTTGAGAATGACACATAAAGCAGAATAAATATTAAACAAACACCCAGTGAGTGGAAATTGCTGCTTTTACAGAAATATATTTGTCTGCTTTCTTTTTTAAGAACGAGATGAGGGGATGGTATCACTCTTATGTTGGTACCGTCACCTTTAAAGCTCTCTAATTAACATTTTATATCCACTTTCTTTGATTTGTACAGAAGAACAATGTAAAAATAGCTATTTGTGGTATTAAAAGAAGTTAGTTTGCAACATCCCTGTGATGCCAAAACTGTCTCTTTTTAGCCTAAAAATAGAAACAGAGTTCAACTATCCACTCATCTCCCCCTGCAGTGTCTTGTCAGCTTTCACAATATAAAACCTGGATGTCATTCAGTCTATTTAAGCTTCATAGCAATAAAAATAAGCTCATGTTGATGACTCTCCAGGCGCTCCTCTGGAAAGAGATCTCCTCCTTGACATGGAAGACTGCTCTGCTCTTGCTCTCTCTTGCAACTGAGGTGTCATTCTCCACCTTCCCATTCCAGTCATATATCCAGTTCATCGCAAAAATCCGCCTTCCGCCACCTTAAAAACACCTTCAGAGTTTGACCAATAGACTTGTGTGGTCAAGACACTAATTCATGCCTTCATCTCCCTTCGTCTGGAGCATTACAAGAGTTCTGTCAGGACTATCTGGCAAAGGCCTGGACAGACTCCAGTGTGTTCAGACTTTAGTTGTCAGGGTTTTTACCTACAACAAACCATCATATCTACTTTCACTGACTCTCAGTCAAGTTCTGTATCTTATACAATGTCCTCCTCCTATAAATCCCTTCATGCCCCCTAGACCTCTTCCACTCTAATGTCCCAAGACCTAAAATCTGTGAACTCTGACCTCACTTTGCTCACTATTCCCGATCCATTATGAATTTCTAATCCATGCAGGTTTTATGTTTCCATAATTTTCCCTACAACCAAGCAAAGGGAGTTTTTATTTTTGTGATTTAATAATTTCCATTCGAATACGCACATTATTTGAGTCCACTAGACATGACAAGCTGTTTCAACATTTAACAGCTCAACTAGATATCTATCACAGATATCCAAAATCCAATCCTTCCTCCTCAGAAAGAACATTTCCGATGTCCACAGCGACATTCTTTCTATCCACAATTGTCATTTCAGTCATGCCGTCATTCTTCCGAGGACACATGACATCACTTTTACCGTTCATAT
Organism: Acanthochromis polyacanthus; assembly: GCF_021347895.1. Classification (NCBI taxonomy): domain Eukaryota; kingdom Metazoa; phylum Chordata; class Actinopteri; family Pomacentridae; genus Acanthochromis; species Acanthochromis polyacanthus. The sequence goes on from NC_067130.1 coordinate 12,870,817, forward strand.
GTCTGGAGTTTCTTATTACAGATATCTACCATTCAGCTGCTAGTATCTGCAAATCACATTGTGGATATCTACAGCTGAATTATGACCAGTTGTAATTCCAGTTACAGATGTCTACAGTTCAACATTGTCCTTTTTAGATCTTAAATTAAATTAGGTTTGAACTGGTCAGAATGACCTGGTTGGTATCTGTAATTTCAATTCCAGATCGTCAGACTTGGCCACTAGATGTTAAAACAGTTTGCCATGCACACAATACGTGTTGTTTTCACTCTACACAAGCTTTTACATGGTAATTAAAGCTTTACAAAATGCTGGTAGGCAGCTTTTTGAAATCTCGACTGGGCCACGCTAGCTATTACCCTCTGTTTCCAGTCTTTATGCTAAGCTAAGCTAATTACCTCCTGACTGCAGTCTTCAAATCTGCTGCAAAGAGTATGAATCTTACCAAAAACTATTTCCCTAAAAGTAGCTATTTTCCAATAATGACGCCCTGGTGAGCTTATACAACTAAGCTAATGTTCACTTGTTTTTCTCTATAAATTAACAGCATCAGCCCATGTGAACAGCAGACAGACAGCTCGAAGCACTCCGTTTGTGTATTTCAGTAGCGCTAATGAAAGTTTAAACAACATTAAGTGGTGAGTGCAGATCTATGAGTTGGTCTGTTAAGTGGAAGTCAGTCTGAGAGCTTTA